>NC_136337.1:1157204-1256871 GCF_964198595.1 Lampetra fluviatilis | reverse complement strand
GTATCCCTGCGAGTCTTTTAGCATTCTCTAGGAGTCTATGCATCTCGATGAGTCTCCATGTAATTCTGGATTCTGTACTGGTTTGATATGTAGTCCACAGTGTGGGTTTAATGGCCACAATCCCACTCCTGTGGCTTGCGTCTTTAATTTCACATTTTACGAAGGAGCTGAGCGCATCGGCCTGCCGCTTACATTTGATAGTTACGCACCACCAGCACCTTCGAGGAACGTCAATGCCAGGAGGTGTCGGAAGTTTGGGGTCTCAAACGAGACGTTTGGTTCTGGACGTTCAAATTGTTCCACTCTGTCCCGCCAGCTTTCTTTCAATCATCTGAGCGTCTCGCGCACCCCACGCTCATTTCAAAGGGCGTGGGGCCACCTTTGTCACGTGGGCGGGAGATAGCAGGCAAAGCCGGGGACGTTGGCCCAAGGGGGGCCAAGAGGAATAACGGAGCGGCAGCCAAGGATCGGATAGAACGCGTCCCACCCCGCCCGAGTGTGCATTCTGCGAAAAGTACCGTGGACTCGGGGTTAAGCTTTCCTGGGTAAATGAGGCCATCTTTTTTAGAATGAATACTTCATCAAATGATTGCGACCGAGGTCGCTGCGACACAGCAACACTACGATAGACCGCACGGCATAAGATCGGTCCCTTCAGCGACATATCACGATGTCACAATTACCGCTGTCACCACTAGTTGCATTTTCACGGAGGCATTTTATTTCCTGACAAAAAATTTCACCGAGATTTATGTTGTAAATAAATATATTTTACCCATTAAATTAGTTACTTGAATTTACATTATATAATGGCAGTTATATATATTTTTTGGTGGATTAATTTAATTATCTCCTTGTAACTAAGAGTTTGTGCATTCGTCTTGAACAGTGTCAAAACTAAATCATTAAAACTGTACCAGGTAAGGCCCACTGAGCTATACAGCTCTTCTTCAGAAGCGACCGATTGCAATGATCACAGATACGCATGGTGGGCTTACGTCGAATGATCTGCGGTTATTTATCCAAAGTGTACTGGAAGTAAAGACAAATTACGGAAAGCTGAAATTGCGATATCGGAGGGTGGGGGGAGGATGAAACAATTTATCCGCTGCTGAAGAAGCTGCTGCTGCTGCTGCTGAAGCTGCTGCTGCTGCTGCTGCTGAAGCTGCTGAAGCTGCTGCTGCTGCTGCTGAAGCTGCTGCTGCTGCTGCTGCTGCTGAAGCTGCTGCTGCTGCTGCTGCTGAAGCTGCTGCTACTGCTGCTGCTGCTGCCACGGCCGCTATTGCAGCGGCGGGAAGCGGCTTTCCGTTGTCAACAAAGCACGCACAGTTGACAACAACAAAAATAACGCGCACATTTGTCAATATGACTTTGGCCTTAAAATTAAAATATATATACAATAGACGGCGCTTCGGGCAATGTGCTATGAAGAAGAGAGCCGCTGCGCTGAAGCGTTGCCCCACCCCCCCTTTTGTACATTTCCCTTCTGAGGCCGCACACACCAGCGGCGGCTGCTGTTGGCGAGTGCGTTACGTGTCTTCTACAGATAACGGAGCTGCGCATCGTTGGCCCCGCTCCGCTCCATCGCTCAATTTTTCTTCCGATATTACATTTTTTATGACCCCCCCCCACCCTCCAAAAAATGATTAAAGCGCAGTTAATTGCCTTACCAAGTTAAATGTCTTGCCTAGGCCGAATTAATCATGAAATAGTAATTGCTAAATTAATCATCGGCAGGCAATTCTCGCTTTCAACGGCGTTATCCAGACCGTGTTACGGGTTCCCTTCGCGAATCGCCAGCGGAGGCACGGGATAGCAATCGGGGCACGGGGTAAGACGGTAGCAACAACAACAAACAGTGACACAAACACGATAGTAGTGCAGAGTACAGGAGAGGTAAACAAATCACACAAACACATACAACAACCAAACCATCCCCATCCTAACCAGACAAAGTCCACGGAGGCATCAACTGAATTGTTCAGAAGCGACCCTGGCCACAAATGACAGCTCAACAAAGTGGCACCATCATTTGGGCATTCATAGCAGCAAAATCATCTGAGTCCAAACGCACGCGACCACGAGGCGAGAGACACGCAAAACGCCCGCTCGGGGTTCCACTGCACGCCGTGGCGAGGAGGCACGCCGCGCAGAAGTTACGTGACGGGGACAGCCCAAGGTGGAGACAGAACATTTGCAGTCGGATTTCACAAAGAGAGGGCAAAAAATCCATCCCACGGCGATGGACAAAAAAAAACGCGCGTGAAAAAGAAATTAGTACAATTAAAATGTCTCGCGCGTAATCTCCTGAAAAAAGCTAAATAATAGAGAATAAAAACAGATGCTTTTTTTCTGACATCATAAATAACCTCGGGAGAGGGGGGGGGACAAACACCCCCCCCCAACCCCCCCACTTTGGCACCCAAGCGACCAAAGATTACGCGGCATATTTTCTTCCACGGGGAGTCCAGCACTTATAAGCGGTGCCCTGCTAGGAGACCAAGTCGTTGTCTGCCACGGTGGTGGTGGCGGCGGTGGTGGCAGAGGCGATGACAGAAGCACTGATGGAGCCAGTGGGGGGGGGGGGATGGCATGTGCCCCCCCAATGATCCGATCGAAATCCCTAATTTATGTAGTACAATACACGTGTTAGTGAATTTTTTTCATATTTTAGGCAGGAAATGAGTTTTAAATTTAGATATTTTTCTGGGTTGGGACCCCCAGACAACCTGGAAGATTTGGTCCCCCCCAATGTTGACTCCATGGCTACTGCCTTGACCCCCAGCATTCTGCTGAACCGTCACAATGCTCGTATCAAACGCGCGTTGTTTTTTTTTGGTTATTTCATCATCGGACAACTGCGTCATTTTGAATTCACCATTGTCGTCGTTAGTCCGGGCGTGATCAATCCACTACTGGATGAAGGCCTCCAAAATCCCACTGCCACCTCACGCGATCCCGCGATCGCTGCAACAATCCACTCAGCAACTGGCACGCAATATTTTTTTATATACACAAGGAATAAGATTCCCCCACATGGCCTGTAACAGGCTGCTGGGGCAAGTTCTGTTAGCGTGTTAGCGAGTAGCCGCACACAAGGGGGTGAGTGGCCAGCACCACGCCTGGCTGCATTTGTCCACGAGTAGCGATGATTTACACACCACACTGGCTACTCATTTGAGGCTGAGCCAACCCTTGGGGAGGGCCAAGACCGGTTCAGATAATCGTCTCCAGTGTTGGCCGCAAGCGGGAATCGAACTCGGGTTGCCGGGTTCGTAGCGCAGCAGCGCCGCTAACCACTACGCCACCCCCCCCCCCACTATACAAAGACAAAGATCCACAGTACAGCCTTAACAGTCTGTTGGGCCAAGTGCTACTAACGAGTAACAGCACCTATGAAGGCCGGCACCGCACACGACAGGGTGGGTGGCCAAACACATGCGCACACATATAAAATAAATATATATTCCGGATAATTCGTTCAGAATTTTATTTTTTCTCCGTCCGTCAATTGGCAGCTTTTTAATTTGCACTCCGCGTGTAGGGTAGGGGCTTTTTTTGTTTTGCATCGAATCATTTTCCCAAATGACCTCTCAGAATAATGAACCGCGCTTTCAAAAACACCGAAGGGAAAAGAAAAAAGGGAGGCCCTCCCCCTCCCTGTTGTCATGCAAATGTTCATTTTCTCCCGGACGGCGCGCGCGGGGGCCGTGTTCGGGCTAAGAGGTCACCCTCCCCGGGACGGCCAGCCCCCCTTGTTGAACCACAGTTCACTTCCTCCTCTTTAGAACGGGGAGGACGGGAATGTCTCGGGACAGGTGGTGTGTGGTGGCGTGGGGCCGTGCCGCGTGACGTCTGCGATTGTTTTTTTGTTGCTGCTGTTCGCCGCTGCCCGATTGTTTTCGCCGGCCCACTGCGCACGATGCGATGCGTCACGTCGCTTGCTTTGATGGGGTTGGGGGGGGGTTAGGTGGTGGGGGGGTGGGTGATGCATCTATCCCCTCCTGCTGCCACTCAATGTCAAGAACAGGAGCCGGTGTGAATATAGATGATTTTTTTTCAATTCAATCATACGCTCCGCATCTTCAGATTTATTATTATTGTTTAGTTGATTGGTTCCAAGAGTGAGGATTTCAATAATGCAGCCAGGGGACCGGGGGGGAAGGGGGGTCAAAGTGAATAATCAGCGGCCTCGCCATAAAACCCGCCTTTCTATCAAAGGCATTTTAATTCCCCGCGACGGACAGACAGAAGACGTCACGCCCGCGCTGCCGAGTGTCTCTCTCTCACTCGAGCAGCAACGACAACCCACACATTGCCCCTCTGGAGAAATCTCCTGTGTCTAAATCTGCCCGACTTCTAACGGACGTGGGGGGGGGGGGGGGTTCCGAACATTGTGGGTTGGAGGCAGCCATTGCCATTACCCCACCTCCTCTATACCCTTGCAGCACCCTCTCTCCGTTCACATCACAGCATCTCGGCCAACGACCACATATACATACTTCTAAAAACCGACAACACGGAGACAGCCAATTCATTCGGTCAAATTCCACTGTTAAAGGAATTACAGCCCGGGACTAAGACACCAAAAAAAATCTGATAATTTGACAAAAGTGAAAAGTAAATGATGATAATCATTCACATCTCTTTGTAAGGGGCCCTTCCGCGAATGTCTCTGGGCGGACACCGGGTGACCTTGCCGCACGGCGGGTCTGCGCGCAGACGCATAACGCAGCTAATTTCATCGGGGGCGAATCCCGACGACGTCAGGGTTGTTCGTGTAATTCCGTTGCTTCGGTATCGCGGTCGCTATCGTCGCCCCCCCCCGCACACCAACCGCCCACAGCCCACCAGCCCCCACTTCTCAAAGCTTAGACGAGATATTTATGACCTCAGGCTTTCCCATTATATTTGACGGCGGGAATATTTTATAGATAGATTTTTATTCCGCGTCGTAATTTAGTGCGGGAGACGTTTAAACTGATGAAACCGCCCGAGTTTTAAAACATTGTCATTTTACATGCATAATCTGGATTGTGAATACATTCACATATTAATGCATAGTTTATTTTCATAATAATGACAATTAGAAAATCAATACACTGCTGAAATGAAGGCTTCGCCACACCATGTCAATTATGGAGGGGTTTATTGACCATACTTCACCATGCTGGTCAGTGCGGGTTGGTGCATGAGGTTCCAGGCCAAATTCAAATGTCACCCAATATTCACCCTGGCCAAGATTCAAACTCAGATTCCACGGATTCATAGAGCAGCGTGTGAACCGCTGTGCCAACGCTCTTAAAACGCATATATATATACGCATTTATTTAATCAAAATCTTCAGATCATTCACAAAAGGTGCCTTATGAATCTATATTGCACTATATTTCACTATTATCCGGGTCTCAATCAAATTGCCAGATATGAACTGGTTAATGAATATTACGAGTCGGCATTTTGAAAAACTATAAGCTTAAAATTTTACCGTCAGTCAGAGGAGGGCAGCCTTCGCACTCAAGTGTACATTGTCAATGAGATGATCAAACTACGTGTTTGATTATCTCATTGGACTTCTTTCGCACCGTACGTAGCCAACCGTGCTAATCGGATGTGCGGGGGTAGGACAACAAACTATGGGTCTCTGTGTGAGTCTATGGGTCTCTGTGTGAGTCTATGGGTCTCTGTGTGAGTCTATGGGTCTCTTTGTTAGTATATGGGTCTCTGTGTGAGTCTATGGGTTTCTGTGTGAGTCTATGGGTCTCTGTGTGAGTCTATGGATCTCTGTGTGAGTCTATGGGTCTCTGTGTGAGTCTATGGGTCTCTTTGTTAGTATATGGGTCTCTGTGTGAGTCTATGGGTCTCTGTGTGAGTCTATGTGTCTTTGTGTTAGTCTATGTGTCTCTGTGTGAGTCTATGGATCTGTGTGAGTCTATGGGTCTCTGTGTGAGTCTATGGATCTCTGTGTGAGTCTATGGGTCTCTGTGTGAGTCTATGGGTCTCTTTGTTAGTATATGGGTCTCTGTGTGAGTCTATGGGTCTCTGTGTGAGTCTATGTGTCTTTGTGTTAGTCTATGTGTCTCTGTGTGAGTCTATGGATCTGTGTGAGTCTATGGGTCTCTGTGTGAGACTATGGATCTATGTGTGAGTCTATGGGTCTCTATGTGAGTCTATGGGTCTCTGTGTGAGTCTATGGGTCTCTGTGTGAGTCTATGGGTTTCTGTGTGAGTCTATGGGTCTCTTTGTTAGTATATGGGTCTCTGTGTGAGTCTATGTGTCTTTGTGTTAGTCTATGTGTCTCTGTGTGAGTCTATGGATCTGTGTGAGTCTATGGGTCTCTGTGTGAGACTATGGATCTATGTGTGAGTCTATGGGTCTCTGTGTGAGTCTATGGGTCTAGGTGTGAGTCTATGGGTCTCTGTGTGAGTCTATGGGTCTCTGTGTGAGTCTATGGGTCTCTTTGTTAGTATATGGGTCTCTGTGTGAGTCTATGTGTCTTTGTGTTAGTCTATGTGTCTCTGTGTGAGTCTATGGATCTGTGTGAGTCTATGGGTCTCTGTGTGAGACTATGGATCTATGTGTGAGTCTATGTGTCTCTGTGTGAGTCTATGGGTCTCTGTATGAGCCTATGGGTCTCTGTGTGAGTCTATGGGTCTCTGTGTGGGTCTATGGGTCTCTGTGTGAGTCTATGGGTCTCCGTGCGAGTCTATGGGTCTCTGTGCGAGTCTGTGTATGTATGTTGAACTTCTTTTGCACCGTACGTAACCAACCGTGCTGATCGGAGACGTAGGAGGGGAAGGACAACAGAAGATCAGACCTTGTCAATCGACTGCTGGATGAAGGCCTCTCCATGGCATGCCATGCCGGAGCACGTAAGTTGTTTGGCCCTACTTCTCCACTAGTGGTCAGTGCGGGGTCGGTGAAGGCATCCAGGAGGGCGAGAGGGAGGGTGTGCAGGATCAGTTCGGATCGTCACTCATCGCCCACGGTAGCCGTGGAAAGGAACTCGGGTCGCCAGGTTCACAGCCACCGTTCCCCCACCCTCTGGTGATATAACCTCTCTTAATTTAGAATGTTGACTTGTATACAAAAAACCAAGTAGTAGAAGTTTTCTACAAAAATGTTTAAAAAAATTGCGCTGGTCACTGAAGAAACTACTTCAATTAATTATTTTTTCCATTCACAACTCCGGTTCATCGGCTAAATGCTTCGATATGGCGACGCGTTTATTATTGTGCACTAATTTCTCGCAAAACCACAAAACAACCCACGGCAAAACCGGAAAGGCGAAAGTGTTTAATGGTGAGCGGCGGCGGTAGCCAAATTGCTGAGGGTGTAACGATCCACACCTCACGGCACGATCACGATGAGTGAACTGCCAAAAGCCCAAAACACAACTCGCAAAGTTACGGGAAACTGAATTGACGATTGTCACATTGTGAAAACATACGCAGTAGGCTCTGGATGAACACGTGGGCTTTCGTGACCAATATCATCCATAATCGCGTAAATATAAATGTGTCGGATGGTAGCGGGTTTAACGACACATTCATATTTATGCGATCTAACCCATCGAGACTCTAGATTATCCGTGATAATGACGGGGAGGACGGACGCGGATAATTCAAAAATACCCATTTCCCGCGGATCTCTATGCCAAAACACATTCCTGCGAAGGGAGATGGTAGGAACGTTGGGTTGCTCGGTCAATCGCCAGGGTCAACGGCGGCGTGGTGTATTCCGCAAATATGCCCGACTGTGAGGGTGGGCACAAGCTGGCGTGAGTAGGTTAAACGTTGAGATTTATAAGGGCACCACGGGGTGACCAGCCCCTCCCCACCCAGCCCCACCCCTCCCTCCCTCCCACCCCCCACCCAGCCCCACCCTTCCCACCCAGCCCCTCCCCACCCTCCCCTCTCCACCCAGCCCCACTCCTCCCATTTTTGGATGCACGACGAACGGACGGACACAATAATCCCCTGTGGGCTGGTGGAACCAGGTGGTTCCTACCAGTAAAACACTTCTATAGATAGTAATTATGTTCAAGTTAAGAAAATGTAGTTTGTTATCACTGCGCGTGCTCAGTGATAACACTTTCCTGCTCCCGAGCAGAAGACTCGGCACACTAAGTGGATGGCCAATCAAAATCTATCAAACTCCACCTACTGTTGTAAAGATACACAACTGTTGTGCTGCACAAGCAATCCACGTGGATTTCGAAATGAACCGGGGCACACATTCGTTCAGTCTAAGCACGTCACTCGTAATCAACATTTCCAAGAATAACAATGTACAACTGTTTTCAGATTATTCATTTGGGCTCAAGGGAAAATCCACGAGTTGGTAATTCACGTCGAAAATCTCAGGTTCGCGGTCAACCCGCAAATCGGATAAATGGCACGCGGATAATCGAGAATCTACTGTGTATATTGCGGCGAGCCCCCTGCTAAAGCTGTGACCCGTTAGCACGGCTGATGGTGCGGCGTGTCCCTCAGCCAGTGCCACGCAGACAGAAGTCACCGCTTTGCCACGATAAAGCCCCATTGAGTCCAGCGTTCCAAAGCGGCCCAGGGTAACACGAGATGCACAAACGGCCCCTTGCACTTTAACCGCAGCCCACAAGGATCCACAAACTGTGGGGCTGTGTGTGTTGTGTGTGCAGACGGGGCGGGGCGCGTCCCGTTGGGAGTTCGGCTTGGTACCCTCTGATATATATAGAAAAAAAAATGTAACTGCGCGATATGGATTTTTTTTTCTTCTCCATGTGGTTTGTTTTAGTGGGTCAAACGTCTAGAAGGGATATTTAGCGCGATGGGAACGCAAGCTGCCAACGGAACGTCGTGTATTTATTACGTCTGTGTCAAACCGTACGTACCACGAGCCCTTTGAACGTTGAGGTTATTTACAGTGAATTTAAATAATTAAATTGCCCTACTTGTTGGCGCGTCAAAGACGAAAGCCAGAAATTGTTGTCGACACCCCTCCCTCTCTCGCCGCCACCCGGAATGCTCCTCTCGGCTGCTTTGAATTCACCCCAACATAAAAAAACATCAACGCTGGGCCAGCCCTACATTGTGTCGGCCAGACGGGCAACGTGATTTCATTAGGAGGAAGAGAGTCGGGGGGGCCCCAGTAGGAAAGAGCATCCTGAAGAACGCCGTCTCGTAGCGGTCGCTCGAACGCCACAAACTCGCCTCTCGATATTGCGTGAGCGAGCGGCATTTTGTGTCAGCCGCGCCGTAATCAGGGCCAACAGGCGCGGCCTTGCCAAGGCGGATGCTGGGGAGAAGCTGTCTGTGACATGGGGGGGGGGGTGCTTACCGACTTGCAGCGGCGATTCGGCGAAGGGGCCCCCCTAGGCGAATGTTCGGTGCCAAGTTCTTTAAATCATCCCGTCCGTTGAAGAAATCTGCGAGCCGAGGTTTTACAGGCACGCTGTGACGTGACTGGGAAACGTGCATTCGAATGTGACGATTCCTAGAAACGCAACGGTTATATATATTTTTTACACGCGATAATAAATACCAGTCTAGCCCTACGGCAAAATCCATCCTCCCGGCAAAGTCTCGCCCAAGCCCACTCACTTACTTTCCCTAAACCAGTCAATAGAATGTGCGATTTGCTAATTTTTGTTTTGTTTGTGCCCTGATCCATCCGTTCTCTCTTTGTTTGTCTCGGTGTGAATTCCAAGCACGCGTGTCTCTCCGTCGGCGTCCTCGTAACCGATCCACGGGCTCACGGACCGTCAAACACGCGGGCTCAAAACTTTCCTCCCTTCAGTCGCCGAGACCGGCGTGCCACATTTCGTTGTTAAATTCAGCACTTTAGCGGCACGCAAATAAAAAAAAAACGATCGCTCTCACTCGCAAGGGGCCGTCCGTTGTACAGCCGTCCGTCCGGGCCCGTCGTTCTGAGCACACGCTTATTCCAATTTTTATTCTGGCACGCAATCATTTTTTTTACTGGATTCGATAAAAAAAAAGTCGCGTTATTATTCAAACATGAAAGCCCGAGACATCAGCAGTACAGATACGGTTTCCGCTGTGTTCAATGAGAACATCTCAGGGGGAGACGCGGCAGAGTACAAAGGGTCTCTAAAACAAAAGGAAATATATATATTCAAGGACAAAACATACATATGGAGTACGGTGTAACATTTCAACACAGCCGGTTGATATATTTCGTATATTTAAAATGAGTTAGAAGCTGGCGAAAAAAAATCGGCCGGCTTCTTGTACTGTTAAAATAGTTGCATGTGCTTTGTGCGCAGGAGGTAATGGTATGCTTTCATCGCCACCCCCCCACCCCATTCCGACCAACTTCTATAGCCGCGTGCATCTGGGGGTTTGGGTCACGCCGAAAATGAGAGCGGCGGCAAGGAGGAATTTCAATCCTTTGATTAAATATTTAAGCCTTATTTTGTTGAATGTGGGATGCGTAATTCATTGCACTTATTAGTTGGAGGTGCAACGGTTCGCTGGCCGACTTGACGAATTGGTGAACAGGAACCCCCAATTCAAGAATGTAATTTTTTTTTTCAAAAAATGTGTACTGGCTACAAATGGCTGCTGGCATCGTTTGAAACCCATTCCATATGATGTATAGAGATAAGTAAATAAATAAAACCACATACTACGTGCACGATATGATTATGCATGTTTTGCGAGATTTAAGAATCGATATCAATAGGATCGATTGCCAAATACGAGTCACATGAGCATTGTTCAATTGAACAATTCGACAAGAATGCATCTGCAATACAGACATCTCTAAAATTCTGACTGCGCGTGTTGAAATGCAGCACGTACAAAATTACGGCGTAATGTATTATCGCTGCGGTAACAAACACGACGTGTGGCGATAAAACTGCGGCACACTCTTATTAAAATGTGAGGTTCAGGATCACCACTGTGCTTGTTTAATGATTTATATTTAGAGATACGACTGCTCCTTTGAAAAACGGCAATTATCCGGGCTTGTCATAGAAGCGCAAGTCACAGGCCAATCAATCTTATGAACATTGCCCCATAAATTATATAACGCAAACCCTTTGGCAAGTAGTAGCGTGGTCTGGCATACCATTACAAACATTTGCTTGCCGAGACAAATGTGGCCGGATAATATTGGTCTCGAAGGCCAATAGGCCCCAAGGACTGAAAAGCATGCTTATTTATACGTGGAGATGCAGAAAAGATGTGAGCTTTCAACCATAATGCATCACAACAACGCATGATGAGCTTATGTAAAACATTGATTACAATTGTAAACAGAGCCCCGTGCTTTATCGTGGAGTGCTTTTTGCCAATAACATTGAGCGACCCAATGACATTGGTTTAACAAACCTGACCTGCTGATGACGTGCAGAAATACGAATGGGGAAATGGGTCTGGAAAGCGACTACGTAGGCCAACGGACTATCGATGGGGCTTTTGTTAGCGTGGCGCTCAAGCTATGGGACGCTTTGCCAATTGAAATCAGGCAGAGTCGGTAAGAGATATTTAAGTCTGCTTTAAAACACATCTCTTTAAAGTGGCCTTCCCTCACTAGTTTATTCGGTTCCTCCCTGGGTTCTGTTTTAGTTTCCTGCTTTCCACGCATTACGCATTGGTATCCTAAGATGGAATGCGCATTATACATTTGAATTTTTGTTAAGTACGCATCACGTAGACGGAGAACGCAGTTTTGACAAGAGACGCTTTCACCGACGACAAAGACGTCTTTCACGAATTTAAATTAGGACCTTTATAAGTGAACAGATTAATAAAATGTGTCCTGGCAGTAGTAGATCAGGTGCCTTTGATGTACTGGCTCATTTGGGTAATGCTCGAATATTATTTTTAAAAAATAGGCTACAATTATTTGCTAAAAGCTGCACTTAGTTGTAACAATAAGGAGACAAGGAAGAGGAGGAGCACTTATAACAGCGAACAAAGGAAAATTAAAAACATGACATTTGACTTTTGATTTAAAGCTTTCGTGACTGCAGGGATTCATATTCTTGGTTCTTTCAGTAAAGTCACGTAGAAGGGAAACAATAAAATAATAAAAATATAAAACAATATCATTATCACGACGTTTCGACTGCAACACAAGCAATCGTCATCAGGTGTGACATCCACAGCAAGAACATTTGAAAAAAGTGGCGTTTTTTTCTCAACGTTAGCACCACGGACAGCGATTTTTTTTAATTATTTTATCGTTTCACTTCTACGTGACTTTACCGAAAGAACCAAGAATATGACATTTGACTGTTTAGGGAATTAAGCGGGTTTGGGCAGGAGCACACGAATAGGCGCGGTGGAGGATGGCGGACGAACTAAAGCTGGTGACGGAATGGCAGTCAAAGGCGTTGGGAGGAAACTGACCTGCGAGTTTGACCACCACAGAGACGTGGTGGTGGTGGTGGTGGTGGTCACCTCCAGCGGCAGACAGCACGAGACGGATTGTGTGCCACGAAACGGCCCGCCAGGGATGGCGGGGTCACGTGGGAGGCCTTCATTCAGCAGTGGATAGGGAATGGCAGACAGCGTTTCCACACTCATGTCACCCCACACGGTTTACCCCGTAGTCCAACCCACACGGTTTACCTCGTATTCTTGTGACCAATAAGTCTGAATTGGTCTGTAATAAGGAAGGGCACTGATAAGGTGTTGACCAGGTATTGGGAGGTTCTAACCATACTTCACCACACCGGTGTAGTATATGGTTAGAACCTCCCAATACTTCAGGTAGTGAAGTATGGTTAGAACAACCTCCCGATACTTCACCACAATTTAATATAACAATTAAATGCACACGCAGCGGAGACGACACCAGTGTTGAAGATCAATGACAGGATTGCGTCGTTATTGGCGCAACCTACGACTATTGGTGAGGTCGTTTTTTTTTAAACGCGACGGTTGTTGTCCTCATAGAATTGACTCTGACCCGTCACGGGAACGTGGAATGTCCACCTATAGCTGTTGAAATAAAGACGGGAGCCGCCGATTGCCCCGATGGGACATTTTGCCTGCTGGGACTGCCACTCGAGCCCAGAGGGCCGAGTTGGAGTCCACCCCGGGGGGACGACCCAGGGCTTGGAGACGTCCACTGGACATCCAGTGGACGTCCTCACGCGGTGCCTGCCTGGGTGACCCCCCCTCCGCCTCCTTCCCCCGCCTCCTCCTCCCCCCCGACCCCCCCCGCCTCCCCCCCCACCTCCTCCCCCCCCCCCCGCCTCCTCCCCCCCGACCCCCCCGCCTCCCCCCCCACCTCCTCCTCCCCCCGCCCGCCTCCCCGCCACCTCCCCCCCCCCCCCGCGTCCACCCCCCGCCTCCTCCCCCACCTCCTCCCCCCCGCCTCCCCCCCCCGCCTCCTCCCCCCCCCCCGCCTCCCCCCCGCCTCCTCCTCCCCCCCAGCCTCCCCCCCCCGCCTCCCCCCCCCTGCCTCCTCCTCCCCCCCCCGCCTCCCCCCCCGCCTCCTCCTCCCCCCCACCCGCCTCCCCCCCCGCCTCCCCTACGCCTCCTCCCCCCCCCCCCCTCCTCCTCCCCCCCCGACCCCCCCGCCTCCCCCCCACCTCCCCCGCCAGCCTCCCCCCCACCTCCCCCCGCCCGCCTCCCCCGCCTCCTCCTCCTCCCCCCCTGGCCTCCTCCCCCCCCCCCCCGCCTCCTCCTCCCCCCCCACCCGCCTCCCCCCCCCGCCTCCCCTCCGCCTCCTCCCCCCCCCCGACCCCCCCGCCTCCCCCCCACCTCCTCCTCCCCCGCCCGCCTCCCCGCCCGCCTCCTCCCCCCGCCTCCTCCCCCCCCCCGCCTCCCCCCCGCCTCCTCCTCCCCCTCAGCCTCCCCCCCCCGCCTCCCCCCCCGCCTCCCCCCTCGCCTCCTCCTCCCCCCCACCTCCTCCCCCCCCCGCCTCCCCTCCGCCCCCCCCCGACCCCCCCGCCTCCCCCCCACCTCCTCCTCCCCCGCCCGCCTCCTCCTCCTCCCCCCCCGCCTCCTCCCCCCCCCCCCCCCGCCTCCCCCCCCGCCTCCCCCCCCGCCTCCCTCCTCCCCCCCCCGCCTCCCCCGCCTCCTCCTCCCCCCCCGCCTCCTCCTCCCCCCCCCACCCCGCCTCCTCCCCCCCCGCCTCCTCCCCCCCCCGCCTCCTCCGCCCCCGCCTCCCCCCCGCCTCCTCCTCCCCCTCAGCCTCCCCCCCCGCCTCCCCCCCCGCCTCCTCCCCCCCCGCCTCCTCCCCCCCCCGCCTCCTCCGCCCCCGCCTCCTCCCCCCCCCGCCTCCTCCTCCCCCCTGCCCCCCCCGCCCCCCTCCCCGGCCCCCCACTCACCCCC
The DNA here is from genome assembly GCF_964198595.1 of Lampetra fluviatilis. Classification (NCBI taxonomy): domain Eukaryota; kingdom Metazoa; phylum Chordata; class Hyperoartia; order Petromyzontiformes; family Petromyzontidae; genus Lampetra; species Lampetra fluviatilis. Next base: position 1,242,571 of record NC_136337.1, on the reverse strand, counting down.
CCACGTGTCCCGTGGGCAGCCTGCGGCCTTCATCGTCCAGCGGTGGAGTGTCGAGAAGTCGCGGTGTTTAAAACCCCTCCCCCCACGTAACTTTAACACAATCACAAAGATCAACTTGCTGATGTGACAAGTCACGCGGTCGCTGCACTTAGAATCGTAATTGTTTGATGACTTTTAATAAAAAATAAATTTAAACAAAAAATAAAAAAAAATTGCCCAGTGGCCTTGCTGGGAGGGCCCGGGCCAGGCCAGTGACGTCACCGCCCGGCGCGCTCATTACCACGTGGGTCCGTGACGTCACCGGGGTGCGAGAATGAATGGGGCCAGCAGCAGCAGCGAAATTCTTTGTTCTTTCGGTAAAGTTACGTAGAAGGGAAATAATGAAATCGTAAGAATAAAACAATAAAATAAATCACGACGTTTCGATTGCAACACAAGCAATCATCATCAGGTGTGAAAACCACAGCCAGAAAATTTGAAAAAAGTGGTGTTATTTTTTCTTGCTGTGATTTTCACACCTGATTGGTCACCCCCCGTGCCCCTTTATAAGTCCCAACGTGTATCCTACACAGTCCCATCACGAGGAGAAACGCAAACAGATAGACAACATTTGTGTTGCCTTACTGAAACGGCTGTACGCTGTATGGACTTGAACACTCAATTTCCCTGCATATAAGAATACGGGGTAAACTGTATGGGTTCACAGGTTTGGTATAATGTAGTGTATCACGTAGTATATAGTGGAGTATATATCAAGGCCGTAGCCATGGAGTCAACATTAGGGGAGACCAAATCTTTCAAAAAACTAATTTCATGTCTAAAATATTTCAAAATTCACGAACCCATGGGATGGACTTTTTATTTATTTTTTACAATAATGTCTAATAGTGTATTGTATTACATTGCTCTGTTTTTTTCTTTTTTACCTTTTCTTGTTTCATTGTATGTAATGGCAGAGATTAGGGATGGATCAAGTACAACCATAACCACAATCATATAAACAGAAATCTATTTATAGCGATATACTGGGGGGGGGGGGGGTGACATTTTGAGCATGTTTCCCCCCCAATATAAATTATAATTACGGCCTTGCTATATATTGTAGTGGTGTATAGTAGTGTATAGTGTAGTGTATAGCATACCTGTCAACCCCTACCTTATTACAGACCAATTCAGACCTTATTGGTCACTACCGTGCCATTAGAAATCTCGACGTTCATCCTACAAAGTCTCATCACGAGAGAGAAACACAAACAAATAGACACTTTAGTTTTTTTTCCGTATGGACCTGAGAACTCAATTTCCCTCTACAAGAATACGGGTCACCCCTATGGGGGTTGACACGGTATGGGGCAGCCAAAGTGACTTTTTTTTATCTCCAAATATATTATTTTTATATGACGACGATGACAATAATTGCATTTACGTAGCACATTTCATCAAGGACATCAAATCGCCATGAAGGACACAGCGGCAACAGCCACTCGACATGAATCTAATTATATTATAAATACATTGTAAGAATTGAATCGGTTTTTTTCCGGCAACAAAACGGGTGTTTCAAGTTTCATTTATTAGGTACGAGCTTTACTACCCGGCTTCGCCTGGGGCTTGGATTAACCACGCCCGGCCGCCTTTGTCCCCCCAATGGCGATGTTCATACAGCAGACCAGTTTACTCGTTTGAGGCTGAGTCGACCTAGGGGAGGCACAGGACCGGTTAAAATAATCGTCACCGGTGGTGGCCGTGAGCAGGAATCGAACTCGGGTCGCCGGGTTCGTAGCGCGGCGCGCTAACCACTACACTACAATGCGTTACGCTTCCACATGCGCGGGTCACATGACAGATTTGACGTCACAGCTCACTAGCCGTGCAAAAAATATATGCATTATTGAGCCCCCCCCCCCCCCAAAAAAAAAAAGTGTATTTTTATATTTTTTGCATGGAGTACAGTCTGGAAAGTACCCACATGGCAAATTTCAAGTTTGTTGCATGTCGGGAAGTACGCTAAACATTTTGAACAGACACACGTAATCACAACTTTGCCTTTTATATTTATGGAGATAACCCTAGATTTGAAGCTTTCGTGACTGCAATGATTCATATTCTTAGGTTTTTTTCGGTAAAGTCACGTAGGTAAAACATTAAAATTAATGAAAGTAAAATAAAACAAAATAAAACATAAAAAATCACGACGTTTCGGAGGCAACACAAGTCTCCGTCATCAGGTGGGACCGTCACAGCCAGATTAGCTGCATCAAGTGAGGCAATGATTCAAGATGCAATCCCTTAAAAGCAAGTTGGAGGGGGGAGGAGAGGGGACTCATCAGAATGTGGCAGCCAATGAATGGAACGTATCGGGAGGGAGGGGGGCGCCAAGCACAACGCATCGGGAGGGGGAGGGGGGCGGGGCCAAAAGGATGTGCTAGAAAATGTGCTCCACGGCGCGAAAGCGGCCGCTGCCGCACACGCCAACGCATTGGACAGAGAGGGGGAGGGGAGGCCCAATACACATGATTGAAAGGCACGAAAATGCCCATGTTTATACCAATGCTGGCTGAACAACGAAGAGAGAGCACTGTTAAACACTGGGGATGTTAACACTCGGTAAAGTAAAGTAAAATAGTGTCTGTCAGATAAGATGGTCCAAAAAAGTGTAACTAAGTCTTTTTCGCGTGGTTGATAACATCTTTCCAATGATTGCTAAGTTTGTACCCATCATCACGGTTGAAATTATGTCTGTGTTTGTATATTTGTATGGCTTCGTGTACAAACCTTTGATGGTAGCCAGTAGGTTTGCAGAGAACCTTGGTCTCGGAAAAGACAATTTCATGAGAGCCCACCGAGTTGTAGCAATGATCGGCAACGGCCGAAGAATCAGTTCTGCCGTGTTTCAGATCTGACTTGTGCTCGCGGACACGATCAGACACATGACGTTTCGTTTCTCCAATGTAGCAATCACCACAAATGCAACTCAATTTGTAGACTCCAGGATACTGTAAGTCAGGAACGACATCCTTCACAGATGGAATCAGATCACGGATTTTATGCACTGTACTGAATCGGACTTGGATCTTATGTTTGTTTAGAATTTTGGAGATATTTTTGGTCACGCCTGCTATGTATGGTAACGTGATAGTTTTGGTCGGAGTTTCATGTGGCTGTTTCTGTGTGGTGGGAGAGACAGCTTGGCGGATAGTACTTTTTTTAAAACACGCTTTAATGAAATGTACCGTACTCGTGATGACAGAACTCCACGACTCCAGGAAGTGTCCCCGAAGCTTGCCATAACGTAAGGGACCGTGGCCAATTACAGCCAACGTCAGTTGACCGTGTACAATTAGACCCAAGGCGAAACATAACATATATAAAAGAATGTTTCAAAATGTTTTTATTTATTTTTAATGATAGAATATAGTATTGTCATCAGTATGACATAAGTATACCAAGTTTGCAGTCGATACCACATTGGAAAGTGGGTTAAAATTGAGTTACAAGATTTGAGGTTACAGTGAGAATACTTACATTATGCCCAACTACACGATCTAAGGGGCCGTCCATAAATGACGTCACGCACCTATTGGGGGGGGGGGGTCAGACATTTGTGACGATGTGTGACGAGGGGGGGGGGTGAGAAATGTGACGTCACATCAAATTGTGCAACTTTAAATAAATATAGACAACACGTTCTACTTAATTAAATAGACTTTTTAATAAATGTTTCCTCCTACAACATCAGAGTGCAGCGCCACATTAACTACGCACTACAATGACAATAATTAAAAGCGATTTGAAGCATGTTTTATTTTTTGGGAGGGGGGGCAGAGCTTTGTGACGTCATATTTGAGGGGGGGGGGGTCTGACTTTTTGTGACGCCGTGTGACGAGGGGGGGGGGGTCAAAAATCGTCCAAAATCGCGTGACGTCATTTGTGGACGGCCCGAATAGAACCAAAGTGGTGCAAGGGACGAAGCTGATCGAGATCCGAGTAGAAACAACGACGACGACGACGACGCTGGTGTGCGTCGCGTGAGATGTCGAGAATCTCGCGCAAACATAAATCGACGTTCGTGAATTCCGTGCGGCAGCAAGACGGCTCGAAGATTTTTTTTTTTAAAAGTTAAGCGAAACATAAAAAAACCAGATACTATACTAATTGTACCAGTGTAACAAGGTCGTACCAGCCAAATGCAAGTGAAGTTATAGAAAGGAATCAACTGCCTGGCATCAAATTGTGATTTAGATAGGGCAGTAGCCCTGGACATTTGTGAGACGATGTTATTCCAGGTGTTTGAGGCTTTACGATGTGCGAGGTAGGTGAGAGTAAAGGCGTGTCGCCCCGTCTAAATGGGTCTCTGTGTAAGCCCAGGGTTCTCCGTGTCAGTGGGTCTCAGTGTAAATCTATGGGCGTACGTGTCAATGGCTCTCCAGGTGAGCCTATGATCTCCACTCTTACGGAAGGCATTGCTGGCCAGGCTGGGACCATCAAAACTCGTCGCACTTACAACCCTGTGTTTCTCTCCTTGAACAGGCCTTGTTTCGATGGGGGGGGGGGAGCCTGTAACCCAACGTTCGTCCTTTAAGCAATCCCTACTCTAACTCCACGTTTGATCGGTGGCAACTGTAGCAATGTCCAGGCAACTAACGCCGGAGCTGCCAACCCATGCGGTTTATACTCTTTGGTTCTTTCGGTAAAGTCACGTGGGTGTGAAATACAATGAATCACGACGTTTCGATCGCAACACAAGCGACCGTCAGCAGGTGGAACAGATACAGCTGGAGCACGGCTGTGTTGCGATCGAAACGTCGTGATTTATTTTCTACCTACGTGACTTTAGCGAAAGAACCAATGAGTATGGATTCCTGCAGTCACGAAAGCTTCAAATCAAGACCGCACGGTTTAGCCCCGATTCTTGTACAGGGAAATAGAGTTTGTAGGTCCATACGTCGTACAGCCCTTTCAATACGGACAAAAACAAATGTTTCGTCTGTTTGTGTTTCTCCCTTGTGATGGGACTTTAGAGGATGAACGTTGAGATGTATAAGCGGCACGGGAGTGACCAATGAGGTCTAAGTTGGTCTGTAACAAGGTGGGGCACTCATAAGGGGTTGACATCCATAATAGAGGTTTTTTGGGGGGTTAAATCGCGTAAATATGTAAATGTGTCGTTAAAACCCGCCACCACCCGGCACAGCCAACTAGTAAGGGTTGTCACGTAAACAGAACGTGGCCAGTTCGTCACTAGTACAGCACTAGTGTGTATAGTGTAGTGTATAGTGAAGTGTAGTGTATAGTAGTGTAGTGGTATAGTAGTTTATAATGTAGTGTATAGTGTAGTGTATAGTAGTGTAGTGTATAGTGTAGTGTAGTGTATAGTGAAGTGTATAGTCGTGTATAGTGTAGTGTATAGTAGTGTAGTGTATAGTGAAGTGTATAGTAGTGTAGTGTTTTGTGTAGTGTATAGTAGTGTAGTGTATAGTGAAGTGTATAGTAGTGTAGTGTATAGTGTAGTGTATAGTGTAATATACAAGTACAGCACACCGGTGTGTTGGAAAGCCAAGCCACAACATCTACAATCTGAGTACGACGTTTCGCCAGTAATTACAACCAGCTTCATCAGGCGACAGCCAGATTTGTGGAGAAGTCTTCCTGTTTCGTTCCTTATATAGTGGCGTAGATGTGTTATATACATATATACATTTATATATTTACGCGATCTAACCCAAACACCTCTATTATGGATGATATTGGTTGCGAAAGTAGACACGTGTTAAAAAGGAGTTGACAGTAACGTGACGTGCCCAACATATTCTTGAGAAACCTTATCGGAAGGAAAAAAAAACAAAGCATCCTTCGTAGCAAACATTGAAATCAAAATTGGCTTCCATTTGATGCAGATATCACTGTCCCAAAACCAAAAAGGAGAACGCGTCATACATTTGTGCGCCTTTGTTAATCCACTGCTGGATGAAGGCCTCCCAATGCCATTTCGATCACCGTGCCGTGGAGAAGGGAAGGGGGGAGGGGGGTCTGTGGTTTGACCATACTTCACCACGCCGGTCGGTGTGAGGCGGTGATGGAGGGATGGTGCTCTGGATTCACCACAGAGGGCGCCATCGCTCATCACTTGGCACGCGTCAGGGGTTTGGATTGTTTGTGTGTGCGGTTGTCAAGAGTGCAAAGAGTCCACCAATGATCCACAGTTGGGTTATTCTTCGGCCAGATCGTCCTGGAGGTATGTATGCCAATGTTTAACTAAAAGCCCCCACCGCCCACCGCCCACACCCCATCAAAGTTGCCACGTGGGCGAATGTGTCACTTGGTTTTAGTTGAGTCAGGGTGCTCGGTCCGCCCTGTCCCTCCCGTCCCGTCGCGAATCATCGGCTAAATAGACGACGACACAAATACAGTAAAGGTGGGAAGGCGATGAGTAGGGGAACTTGTGTTTCCGTCTTCCTCCTCCGCCGGAGAAGTGGTGGTGGTGGTGTGGGCAACCCCACACACACGACTGCAAATGACCCCGGGGTCCCATAAGCTCCCGGCTCTCGCATGAACTGCGTTGCGACGTCGTTTCATGCCTGTCGAAGGCGAACGACACGGCGATCTGTACCTCTCGATGAAGCTCTACACGACGCGCTAATCAAAGTTTCAAAGTTTTGTTTCTTCTGCGCATTCGTCCTCGCCGCTGCGCTCGGACGACACGGCACCCTCGTTCGTGTGTTTGTTTGTTGCGGTTGCACGCGAGTCAAGAGCCGAATGGCTCACAGGGCTATATCTCCAAATATATATAAAAGGCAAAGTTGTGATTATGTGTGTCTGTACAAAATGTTTAGCGTACTTCCCGACTGTACACCATGTAAAAAGGGGGAGGGGGGTGAGAAATGTGACGTCACATCAAAATGCGCAACTTTAAATAAATATAGACAACTCGTTCTACTTAATTAAATAGACTTTTTAATAAATGTTTTCTCCTACAACATCAGAGTGCAGCGCCACATTAAATACGCACTACAATGACAATAGTTTAAAGCGATTTGAAGCATGTTTTAGGTTTTTTTGGGGGGGGCGGGGGGCAGAGCTTTGTGACGTCATATTTGAGAGGGGGGGGTCTGACTTTTTGTGACGCCGTGTGACGAAGGGGGGGGGGTCAAAAATCGTCAAAAATCGGGTGACGTCATTTATGGACGGCCCCTATGGTTCTTTCGATGGGACCGCTGGATTATATGTTTTCCCCGCCTGAGGACGACCGCTTGTGTTGCGATCGAAACGTCGTGATTCATTTTAAAATAGAAATAAATGTTTTTTTTTTTCACCTACGTGGACTTTACCGAAAGAACCAAAGAGTAATTCCTGCAGTCACGAAAGCTTCAAATTAAGGTCGTCAATGTTGTTGTTGTTGCTGTGTACATAACCGCAGTGGGGGGGGGGAGGTCTTTTTGTTCGTTTGTTTATTATTCGTTATTGTAATTTTTATTCTAGATTTGAAGCTTTCGTGACTGCAAGGATCCATACTCTATGGTTCTTTCGGTAAAGTCACGTAGGTGTAATAAATAAATACATGTATTTCTATTTTTTCTTATTTTTTTATTTTAATTTTCACCTACGTGACTTTACCGAAAGAATCAAAGAGTATTGTAATTTTTAGTTGTTGTTGTTGGTCTCTTCGAAGGGAGGAAGGGCGGTGGCCGTGGCGTTTGGGGTAACGGTGGCGGCTTGAAATTCCATTTGCGGTCGCGGCTAACGTCAGCGGCGAGGTGATATCCGAAACAGACCCTTGAACAATCGGCACTGACCAGTGTGGTGAAGTATGGTTTAAAAGCCCCGTGACTGACATGGCGCGGAAATGACTTCATCGATGGAACAATAAAGGGCCGTCAATTCACATTATTTTTCATGGTTATAACTTATAATCGATCGTAAGTGTACAGTGATGTGGGTCCTATCATGGCATTTTACATTGTGTTTTCGTGAAAATATCCTGGCAATATTAAAAAAAAAGATTACGTTGCATTTTGAGATAGATGTTACATTAACACGAGAATTAAAATCACCCCGTGACCAGCAGTGAATTGATAGAGCGATATTGAGTATTAAATTAGTGAAAAGACATGTTATCATTTTAAACCCTTCAGCCACGATTTTATACATTGTCAATTCATACCAACACCCCGCCGTTCTTCACGAGTGACGGTGACGTCACCACAGCGCTTGTGCCAGGCTAGGTGCACTTTGAGGCCACGTGAAGTGTCGAAGGCTCGCCTACAGGAGGAGGTCACGGGACAGACCCAGCAGGTGCAATGGGTCGGCTGACTGAGATGACCGGTAGATGCACCACCAGCTGTACCCCCTTCTGTGCCAGGCTAGGTGCCGGTGGTCACGGGACAGACCCAGCAGGTGCCATGGATCAGCTGACTGAGATGACCGGTAGATGCACTACCAGCTGTACCCCCTACTGTGCCAGGCTTGGTGCAGGTGGTCACGGGACAGACCCAGCCGGTGCCATGGGTCGGCTGAGATGACCGATAGATGCACCACCAGCTGTACCCCACCTACTGTGCTAGGCTAGGTGCATCTTAGCCGCCCGGCGCTCTGCTCGTTGTTGTGAGCGTCCAACTGCACACACGCACACACACACGTACACAAACACACCGACACATGCACACGTGCGCAGAGTGAAGCGGGCAAAATTTGCCCAATTGGTTCATCTCATCATCATTATTATCATCATCATCATCATCCACAGGCATGATCTATCCACTGCTGGACGAAGGCCTCCCCAAGCCATCACCGTCTCGAACGCCCACACGCCGTGACGTTTCCATTTCGCATCTGCGCACGAAGCGATTTCATCGCTCCAACCTCTGCGATGAACGCCCACTGGGCTCCGAGAATGATTCATTTCAGAATGTATCTTCCAACCTTTGTGCAGCAGCAGCAGCAGCACTTGACCGTGCAATATTCAGTCCGGTGCCACTTACCATCTCATGGTTGCCCCCCCCCCCCCGCTGATAGGGCATGGCAGTGATTTAAAAATAAATAATCCCCCCCCCTCCCACCGTTCGGCTCCATCTCCTCCGAGACCGGTTCCCGGCCGCACTCTGCGGCGTACATTTCGGATCACCGGTTACTCCGCGGAGATGAATCCACATCCAACGAGCTGTGTTCCTGCGGGAATTCCCGCGGCTGGATCGATGCGCTTGTCCGCATTTCGCTGCCTGTTTAGGGTGTCGTAAAACGACCAAAAAAAAAATTCTCGGCCAAAACGCTGTAGCGGGTGGGGGGGGGAAACCGGCCAAAACCAAACCGGTCCCCCCCATTCCCAACGGAGAGAAACTCTGCGGCCAATTACAGCTGGTTCCGCTGGTTCCGCTGGTTCCGCAGGTTCCGCTGGTTCCGCAGGTTCCGCTGGTTCCGCTGGTTCCGCAGGTTCCGCTGGTTCCGCTGGTTCCGCAGGTTCCGCTGGTTCCGCTGGTTCCGCAGGTTCCTCTGGTTCCACTGGTTCCGCAGGTTCCGCTGGTTCCGCTGGTTCCGCAGGTTCAGCTGGTTCCGCAGGTTCCGCAGGTTCCGCAGGTTCCGCTGGTTCCGCTGGTTCCGCAGGTTCCGCTGGTTCCGCTGGTTCCGCAGGTTCCGCAGGTTCCGCTGGTTCCGCTGGTTCCGCGGGTTCCGCGGGTTCCGCAGGTTCCGCTGGTTCCGCTGGTTCCGCAGGTTCCGCAGGTTCCGCTGGTTCCGCAGGTTCCGCTGGTTCCGCTGGTTCCGCAGGTTCCGCTGGTTCCGCTGGTACCGCGGGTTCCGCTGGTTCCGCTGGTACCGCGGGTTCCGCTGGTTCCGCTGGTTCCGCTGGTTCCGCTGGTCCGCAGGTTCCGCTGGTTCGCTGTTCCGCTGGTTCCGCTGGTTCGCAGGTTCCGCTGTTTCCGCAGGTTCCGCTGGTTCCGCTGGTCGCGCAGGTTCGCTGGTTCCGCTGGTTCCGGGTTCCGCTGGTTCCGCGGTCGACTCCGAGCCGCTCGCATTGACGTCCGACCGAGCGTCGTTGGTTAAGGGCCCAAAAAAGAAGTTGACCCACGCGGTTTTTCATGCCAACCCCACCCCAGCAACCCGCCACGATCGAGCGCCACGACTGCGCCTCCATCGCTCATCCCACATCGCGCCCCACGCTCTCCTTCACCCCCCCCCCCACACATTCTCTCTCTCTCTCGCACGCCCAGCAGCTCGTTCCCGACACTCGTTCCTCGTGCCACAGCCCGACTTGGCCAACCCAGAGGGTTCGCCGCTTCGATTCCATCTCGCGGTTCGGGGGCAGTTGCTGGTGGCGGTGGTGGTGGCGGCGGTGGTGGCGGTGGTGGCGGTGGCGTTGGTGGCGGTGGTGGCGGTGGTGGTGGCGGTGGTGAGAGTGAGAGTTTCCTAAATTCCACAATCACCGCCGCGTCGAGGTCCACGCCGCTGCGTGCGGAGTGCTTCAAGGTGTGGGCTGCCTCCCCACCACACCGCGTGCGAGGCCCCGCGTGGGCCAGGGGCTCGGCCAAGTTGCCGTCTGGGAAGGGATTCCGTCTGTCGGGGAGGTCGGGGGGGGGGGGGGGGGAGGCCCCTTCCACCAGCAGGGAGGCGAGCGAGGGAATTGCAGGGCTGCGCTTGGGGGTGACCTGTCTTTTATTATGTTGTACTCGCCTCGTCCCCCCCGAAGCACAAAGGGTGAGCCCGCCCGCACTCTGGGGCCAGCCATCGGCCACATCTTTAGAAGGTTGTTGTTGTTGTTGCTGAAAACGCAATAACAACAACAGCAGCAGCAGGCCCGGACCATTATGCCACTTGACATTGCTGGCGCTTCTCGAGTGAGGAGGTCGCTGTCTTTGTTGTTGTTGTTGCGCTCTCGTTCAACGAAGTGGCCGGTTGTCGTCGTAACCTCGTCACAAGCTGGGGGCCTCGTTACACGCGGGCGGGGGGGCGGCCACGTCCCTCGACCACTCCACAACAACAACGATCACGCCGCCACCACAATCACGCCGCCACCACAACAATCACGCCGCCACAACAACAATCACGCCGCCACCACAACAATCACGCCACCACAACAATCACGCCACCACAACAATCACGCTTTCACCACAACAATCACGCTGCCACAACAACATGTTGGATGTTGGGGGGGGGGGGCGGAGGGCGTGAGAGACGCCGATTGGTGCATTGTGGGATTTCTAGGGGTGCATTGTGGGATTTCTAGGGGTGCATTGTGGGATTTCTAGGGGTGCTATGTGGGGGGAATAACAGTCCACTGCTATTCTGTCAGCCCTGTTGGATCAAGGTGGGGGGGGGGGGGGCGAGTCAACGTGAAGTGAAACTCGAGGAGAAATGTTCATCGCTTCAAGTTATAATCTTTGGTGCTTTCGGTAAAGTCACGTAGGTGGAAAAATAAAATAAAACAAAAATAATTTATATAATAATGTGACATATTATTTTTGTTTCATTTTATTTTTCTGCCTACGTGACTTTACCGAAAGAACCAAAGAGTATGGATTCTTGCAGTCACGAAAGCTTCGAATCATCGCTTAAATTTACCCGGTTGCGGATGACGCCACGTGGCAAAAATCATTTCGCTTCGCACCGGCAGACTTCGGTGCCGAAGGAATGAGTAGCGGCGCGGTGTCCTCCTGCCTCCCACCCACCCACCCGTGCGCCCACCAGCACGTCGAGTGTCCGTGGAACGGCCGGGAAGACTTCTCCACAGATCTGGCTGCCGCCTGATGAAGCTGGTTGTAATTACTGGCGAAACGTCGTGCTCAGATTGTAAATGTTGTGGCTTGGCTCTCCAACACACAACCGGTTTGTGCTGTACTAATAATATACTACACTACACACTACACTACTATACACTACACTATACACTACACTACTATACACTTCACTATACACTACACTATACACTACTATACACTACACTCCTATATACTACACTATACACTACACTATACACTACACTACTATACACTACACTATACACTACTATACACTACACTCCTATATACTACACTATACACTACACTATACACTACACTACTATACACTACACTATACACTACACTACTATACACTTCACTATACACTACACTATACACTACTATACACTACACTACTATATACTACACTATACACGACACTATACACTACACTACTATACACTACACTACTATACACTACACTATACACTACACTATACACTTCACTATACACTACACTATACACTACTATACACTACACTCCTATATACTACACTATACACTACACTATACACTACACTACTATACACTACACTATACACTACACTACTATACACTTCACTATACACTACACTATACACTACTATACACTACACTACTATATACTACACTATACACGACACTATACACTACACTACTATACACTACACTACTATACACTACACTATACACTACACTATACACTACACTATATACTACACTACTATGCACTACTATACACTACACTATACACTACACTACTATACACTACTATACACTACACTATACACTACACTATACACTACACTACTATACACTACTATACACTACACTATACACTACACTACTATACACTACACTATACACTACACTATACACTACACTATACACTACACTATACACTAGTGCTGTACTAGTGACGAATTGGCCACGTTCTGTTGACGTGACAATTCTTACTAGTTGGCTGTGTCGGGTGGTGGCGGGTTTTAACGACACATTTATATATTTACGCGATCTTAAACCCCAAAAAAACTCTATTATGGGGATGGGTGCTCACCCATCCCCAACGCGTCGGTGTTTCAAAACGTTGAACCAGATCCGTAATCCACAATAAGATGGGGTGTTTCTGTGGGGTTAAATCGCTTCAATATAAATGTGTCGTTAAACCCTGCCACCACCCGACACAGACAGTCTGTCACGTGAACAAAACACGTGGCCACTTCGTTACCAGCACAGCAGCAGCGGTGTAAATTTCGATTTAAAGCTTTCGTGACTACAGGGATTAATATTCTTAGTTCTTTCGGTAAAGTCACGTAGAAGGGAAATAATAAAATATGCTGAATTCCTCTGTTGATATGTAAACTCCTTTGTCAACGCTCTCTCCTCCCACCCAGCTTGAAATACGCTGCCAAGCTTAGCGGTGTTCATTATGACGCTGTCTTTCCGACAGCTCTGTTTCTTCACCTGAGGACGGCTGCCTGCGTTGTGGCCGAAACGTCGTGAGAATTGTATTTTATTATTTTGTATTTTTATTATTTTATTATTTCCCCTTCTACGTGACTTTACCGAAAGAACCAAGATTACAACTGCGGTGTGTCGGAGAGTAAACCCACAACATTTGCAATTCGAATTGACAATTCGAATTGGCAATATTGGTCGCGAAAGCCTGCGTGTTCAAATTAAATTGCACCGATGTTTTTGTTGCTGTTGTTGTTGTTGTGATTGATTCGACTGCCCCCACTGCGAGCGACGGTTTGGCAGCGCGCAGCGGGTCCTCGCCTTCCCATCGCGGGGACGACGCGTCGGCTCGCGGGGAGACAGCGGCACGCGGATACCCCGCGGGTGTGCGGAGAGAGAGATAGAGAGAGAGATGGAGAGATAGAGAGAGACATAGAGAGACATAAAGAGACAGAGAGAGAGAGAGAAGAAATGAAATCTGCAGCGGCTTCTACTGAATACGAACCGCCCGGGCGAAATGTCTGAACGCCATTGTCGGGCTTTCTTTGTTTCTTTCTCTCCGTTGCTGCTGCTGCTGCTATGATTGTTCGTCCACGGTGGGTTTTCATTAATACCGTTAAATAATGCACTCCTCACCACTCTCAGCGTTTGACTCTCCCCCCCCCTTCCTCCTCCTCCTCTATAGCCGCAGCAGCAGCACGGCTACCGTTAGCGCCCTGCACATCGCAACATCTGCGGACTCGGTCCTGCTGGTGATGGTGATGGTGATAATGATGCACTGGGCGATAATGTCCCCTGATTTACAGCCGGTGCTGTCAAACGCGTTAGCACCCCCCCCCCCCCCCAAAATAATAATAATAATGATGTATGAAATAACGAGAAGGGAAATAAATAAATAAGTGTGCACGCCATCTGCACCATTTCCCTACCGCTCGCCCTCCACCCATCGCCTTGGTCGACTTAACTCTGTGACCCTAACCACAGATTTCACCCCCCCCCACTCTCACCACCCCCCCACTCTCACCACCCCCCCCCACTCTCACCACCCCCCCACTCTCACCAACCACCCCCCCCTTCTCACCACCCCCCCACTCTCACCACCCCCCCCACTCTCACAACCCCCCCCCACTCTCACTCCCCCCCACTCTCACCACCCCCCCCCACTCTCACCCCCCCCCACTCTCACCACCCCCCCCCACTCTCACCACCCCCCCACTCTCACCACCCCCCCCCACTCTCACCACCCCCCCCCCACTCTCACCACCCCCCCCCACTCTCACCACCCCCCCCCCACTCTCACCACCCCCCCTACTCTCACCACCCCCCCACTCTCACCACCCCCCCACTCTCACCACCCCCCCACTCTCACCACCCCCGCCACTCTCACCACCCCCCCACTCTCACCAACCCCCCCCTCCACTCTCACCACCCCCCCACTCTCACCACCCCCCCACTCTCACCACCCCCCCCCCCACTCTCACCCCCCCCCCACTCTCACCACCCCCCCCCCACTCTCACCACCCCCCCCCACTCTCACCACCCCCCCACTCTCACCACCCCCCCACTCTCACCACCCCCCACTCTCACCACCCCCCCCCCACGCTCACCACCCCCCCACTCTCACCACCCCCCACTCTCACCACCCCCTCCCCACTCTCACCACCCCCCACTCTCACCCCCCCCCCACTCTCACCACCCCCCCACGCTCACCACCCACCCACTCTCACCACCCCCCACCACCAATTCTCATTCTGCCCCCACCGCCAACCCGACCCTATGTCCACCACCGATACAAACATACAAAAAACATCGCTTGTGGGCTACACACCTTAAATAATAATAATAAGGCTGAATCGTAGACTGCTGTGACATTTTTTTTTATTTTTTTTACCTTTGTGCGGAATATCGCAGGCGGCTTCTTCAATAATGGGGGGTGGGGGGCTGGGGTGGGGGTGGGATAGGGGGGGGCTCTCATAAAAGAAAGTGGCAAAATTAATTCATTTCACCGCCCGGCAAAAATTCATTTCCTGCGCGCGCCTTCGCCGATATTGAAATCTGTCTGCGGAAAAATTGTGACCGTTCCTCTCCTCTCGCTCCACTCGTGCAAGTCCGTTCTTATTATTCAGCTGCTGCAGGAATGTGGGCCCACAAGCCCTACCCACTTCACAACCACCCCCCACCACCACCACCCACCACCACCCCCCCACCACCACCCACCACCAACATCAACACCACCACCACCACCCACCACCACTAACCCCCATCACCACCACCACCCCCCACCACTCCCCACAACCAACCACCACCACCCCCCACTACCACCCCCTCCACCACCACCAACCCCCACCACTCCCCACAACCACCCCCCCCCCACCACCACCCCCCACCACCACCACCACCACCCCCCCACTACCACCACCCCCACCACCACCCCCTACCACCACCACCCCCCACTACCAACCCCCCCCACCACCACCACCCACCACCACCACCCCCCACCACCACCACCTCCCACCACACACCACTACCCCCCCCACCACCACCCCCCACCACCGCCCCCCACCACCACCCCCAACCACCACCCCCCCACCACCACCACCACCACCCCCCCACCACCACGCCCCCACCACCACCTCCCACCACACACCACCACCACTACCCCCACCACCACCCCCCACTACCAACGCCCCCACCACCACCACCACCCCCCACCACCCCCCAACACCCCCCACCACCACCACCCCTCCCCCCACCACCACGCCCCCCAAACGGCCGCATCTGTCACTGAGCTCGTGGACGTCAGGACCCCCCCCCCCCCCACGAATTACTGCGGAGCTGGAGCGGGGGGGGGCAGCGTGGGCGAGGCGTGGAGAGGACACTTACACACTCGTGCACACACACACGCACGTACACACACACACACGTACACACACACACACGTACACACACACACACGTGCACACACACACGTACACACACACACGTACACACACACACACACGTGCACACACACACGTACACACACACACACGTACACACACACACACGTACACACACACACACACGTGCACACACACACGTACACACACACACACGTACACACACACACACACGTGCACACACACACGTACACACACACGCACGTACACACACACGTACACACACACACGTACACACACACACACACGTGCACACACACACGTACACACACACACACGTACACACACACACACACGTGCACACACACACGTACACACACACACACGTACACACACACACACGTACACACACACGCACGTACACACACACACACACGTGCACACACACACGTACACACACACACACACACGTACACACACACGCACGTACACACACACACACACGTGCACACACACACGTACACACACACACACGTACACAAACACGCACGTACACACACACACACACGTGCACACACACACGTACACACACACACACGTACACACACACACGTACACACACACGCACGTACACACACACACACACGTGCACACACACACGTACACACACACACACGTACACAAACACGCACGTACACACACACACACACGTGCACACACACACGTACACACACACACACGTACACACACACACACGTACACACACACACACGTACACACACACACACACACTCGTGCACACACACACGCACGCACGTACACACACACACACGTACACACACACACACACACGTGCACACACACACACTCGTGCACACACACACGCACGTACACACACACACACGTACACACACACACACGTGCACACACACGCACGTACACACACACACACGTACACACACACACACACGTACACACACACACACGTGCACACACACGCACGTACACACACACACACGTACACACACACACACGTACACACACACACACACGTACACACACACACACGTGCACACACACGCACGTACACCACACACACACGTACACACACACACACGTACACACACACACACGTGCACACACACACGTACACACACACTCGTGCACACACACACTCTCGTACACACACACGCGTGCACACACACACACGCACTTACACACTCGTACACACACACACTCGTGCACACACACACGTACACACACACACACGTGCACACACACACACGTACACTTACACACACGTACACACACACGTACACACACACACCCGTGCACACACACACGTACACTTACACACACGTACACACACACACTCGTGCACACACTCGTACTCACACACACACACACACGCGTGCACACACACACTCGTGCACACACACACGTACACACACACACACACCCGTGCACACACACACCCGTGCACACACACACACGTGCACACAACACACTCGTGCACACACACACGTACACACACACACACACCCGTACACACACACACACGTACACACACACACACGTACACACACACACACGTACACACACACACACACCCGTGCACACACACACACGTACACTTACACACACGTACACACACACACTCGTGCACACACTCGTACTCACACACACACACACACGCGTGCACACACACACTCGTGCACACACACACGTACACACACTCGTACTCACACACACACGTACACACACTCGTACTCACACACACACACACACGCGTGCACACACACACTCGTACTCACACGCACGCGTGCACACACACACTCGTACACCACACACACACGTACACACACTATTACTCACACACACACGTGCACACACACACTCGTGCACACACACACGTACACACACTCGTACTCACACACACACACGTGCACACACATGCACACACACACACGCACACTTACACACTCGTACATACACACACGTGCGCACACACACTCGTACTCACACACTCGTGCACACACACGCACACACACGCACACTCGTACTCACACACACACACGTACACACACACACTCGTGCACGCACACACACACACACACACGTACACACACACACACGTACACACACACACGCGTGCACACACACACACGCACACACACACTCGTGCACACCCACACGTGCACACACACGCACTTACACACTCGTACACACACAGACGCACTTACACACTCGTACACATACACGCGCACTTACACACGCACACACACACGCGTGCACACACACGTACACACACTCGTACACACACACACGCACTTACACAATCGTACACACACACTCGTACACACACACACGCGTGCACACACACACCCGTGCACACACACACGCACTTACACACTCGTACACACACACACTCTCGTACACACACACCCGTGCACACACACACGCACTTACACACTCGTGCACACACACACTCTCGTACACACACCCGTGCACACACATACGCACTTATACACGCACACATACACGCGTGCACACACACACCCGTGCACACACACACGCACTTACACACTCGTGCACACACACACACACACTCGTGCACACACACACTCGTACACACACACTCGTACACACACACACACTCGCGCACTCACACACGCACACATACACGCGTACACACACACACACGTACACACACACTCGTACACACACACACACGTACACACACACTCGTACACACACACACACACGTACACACACACACGCACTTACACACTCGTACACACACACACACGCACTTACACACTCGTACACACACACACACGTACACACACACTCGTACACACACACACGCACTTACACACTCGTACACACACACGCACAAACCCACACACCCGTGCACACACACACACGCACTTACACACTCGTATACACACACTCGTACACACACACGCGTGCACACACACACGCACTTACACACTCGTATACACACACTCTCGTACACACACACGCGTGCACACACACACGCACTTACACACTCGTACACACACACACACACTCGTACACACACACCCGTGCACACACACACGCACTTACACACTCGTACACACACACACTCGTACACACACACGCGTGCACACACACACGCACTTACACACTCGTACACACACACACACTGGTACACACACACGCGTGCACACACACACGCACTTACACACTCGTACACACACACACACTCGTACACACACACTCGCACACACACACACGCACTTACACACTCGTACACACACACTCTCGTACACACACACGCGTGCACACACACACACGCACTTACACACTCGTACACACACACACTCGTACACACACACCCGTGCACACACACACACACGCACTTACACACTCGTACACACACACTCTCGTACACACACACGCGTGCACACACACACACGCACTTACACACTCGTACACACACACACTCGTACACACACACCCGTGCACACACACACACACGCACTTACACACTCGTACACACACACACTCGTACACACACACGCGTGCACACACACACACGCACTTACACACTCGTACACACACACACGCACTTACACACTCGTACATACAGAGACACACTTACACACTCGTACACACACACGCACGCGCACTTACACACTCGTACAAACACACGCACTTGCACACGCGTGCACACACACACGCGCGCGTAATTGCAAACTCATACACACACGTACACCCATATCTATGCTTACACAATCGTGCACACTCATTTGCACACACACACATACTTGCACACACACACATTTGCACACACACAGACACATTTGCACACTCATTTGCACACACACACACACCTGCACACACACAAACACACTTGCACACTTGCACACACACACACTTGCACACACACATTTGCACACTCATTTGCACACACACACACACACTTACATACACACACTTGCACACACACACACTTGCACACACACATTTGCACACTCATTTGCACACACACACACACACTTACACACACACACTTGCACACACACACACTTGCACACACACATGTGCACACTCATTTGCACACACACACACACACACACACTTACACACACACACTTGCACACACACACACTTGCACACACACATTTGCACACTCATTTGCACACACACACACACACTTACACACACACACTTGCACACACACACACTTGCACACACACATTTGCACACTCATTTGCACACACACACACACTTACACACACACACTTGCACACACACACACTTGCACACACACATTTGCACACTCATTTGCACACACACACACACTTACACACACACACTTGCACACACACACACTTGCACACACACATTTGCACACTCATTTGCACACACACACACACTTACACACACACACTTGCACACACACACACTTGCACACACACATTTGCACACTCATTTGCACACACACACACACTTACACACACACACTTGCACACGCACACACTTGCACACAGACAAACATCCCTCCGCATAGCCAACGTCGACTGTCGGTTAGGCGACGTGCTGTTAGCGAGCACCTATTAAGGTGGCCACGGCGCTAGGGTTCGTGGTGCAATAAGTAGTGCACACAGCACGTGCTCTGTGCGTAGTGCACACAGCACGTGCTCTGTGCGTAGTGCACACAGCACGTGCTCTGTGCGTAGTGCACACAGCACGTGCCGTGAGTCGTGCGTAGTGCACACAGCACGTGCTCTGTGCGTCGTGCACACAGCACGTGCTCTGTGCGTAGTGCACACAGCGCACGTGCTGTGAGTCGTGCGTAGTGCAGTAAGTCTCTATCTCTCTCCACGAGAGCGGTGAGCGGATACCGGGTGGCGCGTTTCGGCTCGAGACTGGCGGAGGAGGGAGACGTCCCCCGTGGAGACGGAGCGAGCGACGAGACCGCAGCTCGTGTGAGACGGCGAGGGGTCGTGGCGTGGGGCAGGACCCAATTATCGGGGCTGGGTCGCCACCCAGCAAGGGGCCATCCATTGAGTGGTTCCGCAAAAAAAATCTGTCAAAGCTTTGCCCCTCCCTCCCTCCCTCCTCCCTGTAGGCACGCGGACTTTTTATACACCCCCCCCCCCCGCCGCTACCTGCGTACGTACGCTTGATGCACCCCCCCCCCCCCCCGAATCCTATAGAACAGCCGATATCTAATCCACGCAGAAACGATCACGGATTAAGAATATTCACGTGTTTAAGCAAACAGATAGAGTCCATCACCGGACGATCTAACTCAGTTGAAGACCAATGTAGACAATTATTATCGAGGCTTCACCCCCCCCCCCTGTTTCCTATACGTACATTGTCAGTAGACCCCCCCTATACGCAAGCGTTCACATTTGGGTTAACCCCCCACTCCCCCCCCCCCTCCATGCGTACGTACTCAATGGATGGCCCCCATTTGGACAGGGGCACGCACGGAGAAGCGATTTTTTAGTTGATGTTAATGATGGAGCTGAGATTGTTTTATTTTCTCCTTCTGAATTGGAACCGCGGCGAGTGATGGGCACGGTAAAAGGTTTGGAGCGCGTCGTAATGCCCGCGATGCATTACGACTACGATTCATGGCAATCGCAGGAGATGCTTGCGGTGTGACCCCGGTTGCATTTGAACCGCGTCTGGCTGGGGCGGTCGGTCCACATGAGAATTCCTGCAATGGGGGGGGGGCCTGAACCGTTCATCCCACGGATCAAGATTCATCCCCCGAGCGATCGCCAGCCGAGAGCGAGAATCATGGCAGCGGACTATGCAGGTTGCTTCAAAACAATGTGAACACTCCGGAGAAATGTGCCAACATCACCCACGAGAAATGTGCCGCCTCCAGGCTCTGGAGACCACCTGGAAGAGATTCCAGGCCACGCGTTGACAACGATGGCGAACAAAGTGGAGATTATTTGACTTTATGAAGCGATTAACATTACATTTGTTATCACGTCACAGCGTATTAGCCGTTCTTCTTTTATTACACGCTTTTTTTGAACTCACTCTGTCGTATCCTCAAATCTTGTAACTACATTTTTACCCACTTCGCAATGTGGTCAGTTTAATACGCAGAGCAGAGCCTCACCATTCTGGCGAATTGCCCGATGATGCTGGATGCAATTACCAGCGAAACGTCGTACTACTCAAAAATTGTAAATGTTGTGGTTTCACTCTTCAACACACCGGTGGGCTAAAGTAGTGAACTATTTTGTCTTTTGTCAACGTGACACTTTTTTTGCTGATTGGCCGTGTCGGGTGGTGGAGGGTTACGACACATTTATAAATAACGCGATCTAACCCAAAAACGTGTATTTTGAATCCCAATGTGGTATCGACTGCAAACTTAGTATACTTATGTCATACTGATGACAATACCATATTCTATCATAAAAAATAAAATATATATTTTTAAACATTATGTTTTATATGTTATGTTTCGGCTTGGCTCGAATTGCCCACGCTCAACTGACGTTGGCTGTAAATCACCACGGTCCCTTACGTTGTGGCAAGCTTCGGGGCCACTTCCTGGAGTTGTGGAGTTGTTCCATTACTCGTACGGTACATTTCATTAAAGCGTGTTTTTTAAAAAAGTTTTTTTTTAATATTACTTATTCCATCAAAAACGATATCCTCAATAGAAGTGTTAACATTTTTTTAACCACCCTGCATACTACACTACAGTAGCCTACACTATACACTACTATTACTACTATAATGAGCCAAGAATTTCGACTTTAAACTTTGGTCACAGCAGGAATTCATTTACTATGGTTCTTTTGGTAAAGTCACGTAGATTGAAAAAAGAATAACGATAAAATAATTAAAATGAAAATAAAGTGACTTTACCGAAAGAACAATTGAATGTGAGCCAAGAATGTCTGTCTGTGTGTCACGCGCGTGACGTCAATCTGCATGCCGCACCCCCCGTCATGAATATTCATGAGCGCGTGACGTCACTCCACATGCCACACCCTCGTCATGAATATTCATGAGCGCGTGACGTCACTCCACATGCCACACCCTCGTCATGAATATTCATGAGTGGGTGGATTTTTACCTACACAGGAGAAGGTCGTGCGGAATTTGTTATTCTTTTGCAAATTCGCTTTAAGTTTGACGCTTCTTTATTGAAAGTGAATCTAATAAATCATTCTACGCAGCAACAAAGCGGGTTTGGTGTCTTTATTTATTTCTTCAGCGCTTGCGACAAAAGGTAAGTTGATGCTACTACGTTATGGTAAAATAGACATTTCTCGGTGATTTTCCAGATTTTGAATCGAATTCCAATTTATTTCAGCCCCTGCGATGGAAAGCAGAAGAGAATAAAGTAGCAGAGCAGTGCATTTGAACAAATTGAAGGTCAGTTTTATATAGTGCTACAGTGAACTGCAGTGAAGTGTTTGATGACTTCGTTTTGTGCCAGATTCACTGCCATTAAATGTACGCAAGATACAATTAAACTCTGCTCAATTCTTTCGTGAATATTACAGCTTCCGTCATAGGACGGGCAAACAAGCTGTGTATACTATACTACTATATACACTACACTATTACATGCACTACAATATACTACACTATACAGCGTGCTTCAAAATAATGTTAACACTTTGGAGATTTTGCAAACAGCACCACCAAGAAACGAGCCACCTCTGTGCTCTGGAGACCACCTGGAGGAGAAGATTCCAGGCCACGTGTTGACAACGATGGCGAACTAGTGGAGGACTGATACTTGTTTTTTTACCCTTTTATCTGGCAACAAAACTGACACCTTTTTTTACAAGGAGTCATGTTTGCATTGACCACAATACCTGCGGTCGGAATGCAAACAAAAAACACAACTCTGAAATTGTATGCACTGTCCTTGAAATTGATTGGTCCACACCCAAGACAGCTTTTCTTAGAGCCTCGTCTCACATATTTTGCTACTGGCAAAGGAGGTTCCAGTGGTGTAAGTGGAGGACTCTTTGGCTTCATGAAGCGATTAACAATACATTTGTTATCACGTCACAGTGTTTCATCCGTTCTTTTTTTCATTAAAAACGATAGCCCCCCCATATAAGTGTTAACATTATTTTTTGAACCACCCCCTGTAAACATGCATGCTGCATGCATAGGCATTCGTACGTACTGTACAGTGTAATTCTGGGCCAGCGCATACAGCAAACAGCATCTCTGGGGCCGGCGTTGATGTATGTGTAATATAGAGGGCGATTATTGATGCGAGGCGCAGTGATATACCCGTAGAGATGTAGGCTCGGCTATAAAACAACGAATAACCTCCCCACCACCATCACCATCACAGCTCCCCCCTCCCACTCCCCCTCCTCCCACCACCACCGCCACTCAATCCCCCCTGTACGCACCTCCGTCTCCCCGCAAGCCCCCACCCACCACCAGCCCCTCCATCCCCCCACAAGCCCCCACCCACCACCAGCCCCTCCATCCCCCCACAAGCCCCCACCCACCACCAGCCCCTCCATCCCCCCACTAGCCCCCACCCACCACCAGCCCCTCCGTCTCCCCGCAAGCCCCCACCCACCACCAGCCCCTCCATCCCCCCACAAGCCCCCACCCACCACCAGCCCCTCCATCCCCCCACTAGCCCCCACCCACCACCAGCCCCTCCATCTCCCCACAAGCCCCCACCCACCACCAGCCCCTCCGTCTCCCCGCAAGCCCCCACCCACCACCAGCCCCTCCATCCCCCCACAAGCCCCCACCCACCACCAGCCCCTCCGTCTCCCCGCAAGCCCCCACCCACCACCAGCCCCTCCATCCCCCCACAAGCCCCCACCCACCACCAGCCCCTCCATCCCCCCACAAGCCCCCACCCACCACCAGCCCCTCCATCCCCCCACTAGCCCCCACCCACCACCAGCCCCTCCGTCTCCCCACTAGCCCCCACCCACCACCAGCCCCTCCATCCCCCCACAAGCCCCCACCCACCACCAGCCCCTCCATCCCCCCCTAGCCCCCACCCACCACCAGCCCCTCCGTCTCCCCGCAAGCCCCCACCCACCACCAGCCCCTCCATCTCCCCACAAGCCCCCACCCACCACCAGCCCCTCCATCTCCCCACAAGCCCCCACCCACCACCAGCCCCTCCATCCCCCCACAAGCCCCCACCCACCACCAGCCCCTCCGTCTCCCCACTAGCCCCCACCCACCACCAGCCCCTCCATCCCCCCACAAGCCCCCACCCACCACCAGCCCCTCCATCCCCCCACAAGCCCCCACCCACCACCAGCCCCTCCATCCCCCCACAAGCCCCCACCCACCACCAGCCCCTCCATCCCTCCACAAGCCCCCACCCACCACCAGCCCCTCCATCCCCCCACAAGCCCCCACCCACCACCAGCCCCTCCATCCCCCCACAAGCCCCCACCCACCACCAGCCCCTCCATCCCCCCACAAGCCCCCACCCACCACCAGCCCCTCCATCCCCCCACAAGCCCCCACCCACCACCAGCCCCTCCATCCCCCCGCAAGCCCCCACCCACCACCAGCCCCTCCATCCCTCCGCAAGCCCCCACCCACCAGCCCCTCCATCCCCCCACAAGCCCCCACCCACCACCAGCCCCTCCATCCCCCCGCAAGCCCCCACCCACCACCAGCCCCTCCATCCCCCCGCAAGCCCCCACCCACCACCAGCCCCTCCATCCCCCCGCAAGCCCCCACCCACCACCAGCCCCTCCATCCCCCCGCAAGCCCCCACCCACCACCAGCCCCTCCATCCCCCCGCAAGCCCCCACCCACCACCAGCCCCTCCATCCCCCCGCAAGCCCCCACCCACCACCAGCCCCTCCATCCCCCCGCAAGCCCCCACCCACCACCAGCCCCTCCATCCCCCCGCAAGCCCCCACCCACCACCAGCCCCTCCAACGGCTCTGCGCTGTTGGTTACGCGGACGTGGAGCGCACACCGCGTGCAATAACTTCCACGCGAATGAGACCCAGACCGTGGCCACTGGGTCACAGAGCTGGGCTCTGACAGCATTTGCGGAGCGCAGACAGACAGGGTTACCACCCGTCCAGGTTTTCCCGGGGACATCCTATATATTTTTTTTATGTGGACTAGCTGATTTAAATGTGTCAGTTTTTTTTTCTCAATTACGTTAACAGTCTTTTCAGTTACGTAATTAAAGTAATACTGTGATGCGCTTATTTTTCTTCCTATGGATGATGTAAATGCAGAGCAAAAAAAACTCGTCCCAATGCGTTATCCATTCGTGTGCTCTGCCCAGGGCCGTATTATCCAATAGGCCAGAGTAGGCACTGTGCATAGGGCATACTCACTCATTCACCCACTCACCCACCCACCCAGCCAGCCAGCCACTTACTCATTCTTCCACTCACCCACCCACTCATTCACCCACTCACCCAGCCACTCACCCACTCAATCACTCACCCAGCTACCCACTCACTCATTCACGCACCTACTCACCCATCTACTCACTCATTCACCCACTCATTCACCCACTCACCCACCCACTCACCCACCCACCAACTCACCCACTCACCCACTCACCCAGCCAGCCACTTACTCATTCTTCCATTCACTCACCCACCCACTCATTCACCCACTCAACCATCCACTCCCTCACCCAGCCACTCACCCACCCAATCACCCACCCACCCAGCCATCCACTCACTCATTCGTGGTGAATCCAAGTCCCGGGCGAAGCCGGGTAGTAAAGCTAGTATATCCATATAGAACACCACTGGCCTTACACGAACCCAGCTACGAGAGGCAGCGAGAGACAGGTGTGGATGGCATGTTCTGGTCGTGAATGTCACCAGAGGTCGTCCTCTGCCTGACGGTGCACAATGTAAGTCATGTCAATGGTTTATGTTTTGTTCATAAGGTGAGATAAATGAACACCTGAACTTTTTCGAGACATTTCAGAATGTTCTACCCGAGATAATTTTGTCGGAGGACTTGCAACAGGGGATCTAATCGATGTCCAGATTCGATCTCCCGTTCCGCTGCTTCAAGGAGTAGCCGCGTGTATTTGTCCGGGATCGCCGTTGGATGATCCGATTTGGGGCAGTCCGTTCACGATTACGTTGACACGGCCATCTGAGATGGTACCCACACCAATACAACCGCCATTCGCCACGAAGTGACGGTGCCGTCAGCACGGCACCTGTGCCAGGCCAGGTGCACGTTAAAGGTTATCACGTGAACTGTCGAAGACTCGCTGACAATAATTTTTCGGGACAGACCCAGCAGGTGCCATGGGTTGGCTGACTGAGATGACCGGTAGATGCACCCACAAGCTGTACCCCCTTCTGTGCCAGGCTAGGTGCAGGTGGTCATAGGACAGACCCAGCAGGTGCCATGGGTTGGCTGACTGAGATAACCGGTAGATGCACCACCAGCTGTACCACCTACTGTGCCAGGCTAGGTGCAGGTGGTCACGGGACAGACCCAGCAGGTGCCATGGGTTGGCTGACTGAGATGACCGGTAGATGCACCCACCAGCTGTATCTCCGTCTGTGCCAGGCTAGGTGCAGGTGGTCACGGGACAGGCCCAGCAGGTGCCATGGGTTCGCTGACTGAGATGACCGGTAGATGCACCCACCAGCTGTACCCCCTACTGTGCCAGGCTAGGTGCAGGTGGTCACGGGACAGACCCAGCAGGTGCCATGGGTTGGCTGGCTGAGATGACTGGTAGATGCACCACCAGCTGTACCCCCTGCTGTGCCAGGCTCGGTGCAGGTGGTCACGGGACAGACCCAGCAGGTGCCATGGGTTGGCTGGCTGAGATGACCGGTAGATGCACCACCAGCTGTACCCCCTGCTGTGCCAGGCTCGGTGCAGGTGGTCACGGGACAGACCCAGCAGGTGCCATGGGTTGGCTGGCTGAGATGGCCGGTAGATGCACCACCAGCTGTACCCCCTGCTGTGCCAGGCTCGGTGCAGGTGGTCACGGGACAGACCCAGCAGGTGCCATGGGTTGGCTGGCTGAGATGGCCGGTAGATGCACCACCAGCTGTACCCCCTACTGTTCCAACAGTTTGATGTCGCACTGCCACCAGTCCCAAACTGGGACTCTCGTACTGGTAGGAACCTCCTGGTCACAAAAGCCCACAGGGGATTATTGTGTCCGTCCGTCCGTCGTGCAGGGAGGGGCTGGGTGGGGAGGGGAGGGTGGAGAGGGGCTGGGTGGGGAGGGTGGGGAGGGGCTGGGTGGGGAGGGTGGGGCTGGGAGGGGGGTGGGAGGTGTGGGGCTCGGTGGGGAGGGGCTGGTCACCCCGTGGTGCCCTTATAAAACTAAACGTTTAACCTACTCACGCCGGCTTGTGCCCGCCCTCACAGTCGGCCATATTTGCGGAATACACCACGCCGCCGTTGACCCTGGCCATTGACCGAGCAACCCAACGTTCCTACCAGCTCCCTCCGCAGGAATGTGTTTTATTTCCCACGTACGGAGAATGTGAGTGTCCCAGATGTCTGCGCGCGCCGCTCGGGAACAAGGCATTTGCGCGCAACATGGGACCATTTTGGTTTTTGCCAGTATGAAAGTATGGAAACCAAAAATAAGAATAGGTGTTAAGATGTTCAAACAACAAATAGACACCTCTTGCAAGGAATCGTGTTATACTGCTTTGACCACGCACATGCAACAACAAAAACAATGGCTCTGATTATTAATATATGATGATGCGTTGTCTTTCAAACTGATTGGTTCACACCAGAGACAGCTTTCTTTAGGGTTAGGGCCTAGTCTCACTCCCAGTGTTTGACCAGAGGACGCCAAAAGGCGGACAGCACAAAGACAATGCCACTATCAGGGCATTGAGAGCGAGGTCCCATGTTGTCGCTGCTCACCCCCGAGCTATAAATGCCCCAAATGTGACATTGTGTTCGGCTGTTCGCCTTTGGGCGATGTTCGCTGGGTCTTACGCTGGTGGTGAGGTTGTGCCCTAAAGAATGCTGCTGTCTCGGATGTAGACCAATCAGTTTCAAAGACAACGCGTCATTAGATTGTCATCAGAGCCATTGTGTTCGCGTGCATGCTCACCGCAAGCAGCGTGCGTGGTCAGTGCAGTAGGACACGATTCGTTGCAAAGAGGCGTCTATTTGGCGTTTGAACATTCGCATACAGCTGTCCCGTCGTCTGCAGTCGAGACGTGAGACCCCCTCGCCCTGCTCTGGGCATGTCTCGGTGTCTTTGTGCCCCCGAGGTGGTCACCCTGACGGCAGCGAAGGAGGCGTCGCTTTAAGATCCGATCCGCTGACTCGAAAGTGTCTCTCTCTCTCTCTGTGTCTGTCTGCACACTCGCATATTTCTGCTGGAATTTATTTTGTTATTTATTCTTTCCCACCCCCAGAGAGACTAAGGGCAGGGATGGAAGGGTATGAGAGAAAATATATATACTGTGTGTGTGTATATGTAATATATCTAAATATATAGGCATAGATATAAATAAATAAACGGTACTTGGGTTGTATATTGCAGAACGGGAGATATTTTTCATCATGAATTGAAATGTCGTTCCCCCAAAAAACTAATATTACGTTATACTATGAACCAATATTACAAGTCATAATATTATTATTGTGATATGATACATCAAGATTCACACTACGACTGTTATACTCTGATTCAATATTACAATTCAGTATATTATGATTGTTATACTATGATTGAATATTACAATTGAATATGTTATTATTGTTTTACTCTTGATTCAATATCACAATTGAATATATTATTAATGTTAAACTATGAGGTACAGAAAATAATAGATCACAACGTTTCGAACTCCTGGTGAAGACGATTGCTTGTGTGTTGCGCCCGAAACGTCGTGATGTATTATTTTTTCTACCAACGTGACTTTACCGAAAGAACCAAAGAGTATGGATTCCTGCAGTCACGAAAGCCTCAACTCAATATTACAATTCAGTATGTTATGATTGTTCTACTATGATTCAATATTACAATTCAATATACTATTATTGTTCTACTATGATTCAATATTACGATTCAATATACAACAACTTTTTGTGTCCTCTGGTCTAACACCGTTTGAGACGAGGCTCAAAAGAAAGCTGTCTCTGGTGTGGACCAATCAGTTTCAAGGACAATGCATATACTATCAGAGTGTGTTTTTGTTTGCATTCTGACCACATGCATTGTGGTTAATGCAGAAGACGTGATTCCTTGAAAAAGGTTTCAGTTTGGTGTTTTAACATCTTATCAATATTACGATTAATCGATTTTTATTTTATTTTGGGATGGTGGGTCCGGTGACGTAAAGACATACGACTAAATATATTGCCTGCAAGAACCCCTCCAAATAAACTCCAGCTTGGATCGTTACCAACAAGACGATCACTCAAAAATTATCTAGAGGAGTCGTACAACCATAGCTGCCACTGCTATCCTGTCGCCTGAAAAAACACATTGTCCTGCGGAGGGAGCTGCTAGGAACGTTGGGTTGCTCGGTCAATGCCAGGGTCAACGGCGGCGTGGTGTATTCCGCAAATATGCCCGACTGTGAGGGCGGGCACAAGCCGGCGTGAGTAGGTTAAACGTTGGGTTTTATAAGGGCACCACGGGGTGACCAGCCCCTCCCCTCCCCACCCAGCCCCACCCCTCCCACCCCCCACCCTCCCACCCAGCCCCTCCCCACCCTCCCCTCCCTCCCCACCCAGCCCCTCCCTCTCCATCCAGCCCCTCCCTGTACGACGGACGGACGGACACAATAATCCCCTGTGGGCTGGTGTAACCAGGAGGTTCCTACCAGTAAAAAATATAGCTATAGATGACCGATGTATGAAATTATTATGTATTTTGATTATAGTGCGCTGCTACTGCTATTGTTAATCCGGCTGTTATGTATTGACTTATGCAGCTAGCGAAGGATGCTGGGTTTAGTGATGTGTGTTGTGTGTGTCGCTATTGTAAACTTTTAATCACATTTTTTCGGCAAAACTGTTACGTTATTTACATAGCATTGTCTTATTAAGTTTTAGAGGGGCTTGGTTTGGCCAGATTTTTTTTTATTTAGTATAGATTTATACTTAAAATTTTTATCTGTATTGTATTATGATTGTTATTGGGATCAAACATCGAAATGGAATTTTTTGCACTTTCTGTATGCAGCATGGACGGGTGGTGCTTTTTCTGTAGGATTGTATTGTTTATGTCCGTGATGTTTAGATTTGTGTACAATGAAGTTTTGGTTTATCTTGTAATTTTATTGTTTGTTGCGGTTGCACCCAAATCAAGAGCCAAATAGCTCACAGGGTAAATCCTAATACATGAAACTGAAAACTGAAACACCACCCAACGTAACCAAACAAACGAACTGCGTGGTTTTGTGTGTGTGCGTGTTTTTTTTAATTCACCATCGCTCGCTGTGTCAGTCACAGAGGTGTGGAGGAGCGAGGCGGGGAAAGATTCCAGTCTTCGTCTGTTTTCTGTGACCAGGGCAGAACTCCAGCAGGACCCGGATTGTCACTGTGCCTCGATGGGCGATGGTTGTTGCCGCTGTGTGATCCCAATTGAGTGATTGGCGATCCTTCGAGAAGAGTTCGCACCGCAGCATTGGTCCCGCTTGCCTTCGGGTGCGGCGGAGAGACGGGGTGAGATGCGGGAGAAATGCTCAAGGGTTGTCTTCGCGAGAGAGGACTCTGTTCGTGCGGCACAGGGTCTCGTTAAAGCCGGCAACACCACCGCCACCACCAACGCCACCACCGCCCCAACCACCGCCACCACCAACGCCACCACCGCCACCACCCCCACCACCAACGCCACCACCGCCCCACCACCGCCCCCACCAACGCCACCACCGCCCCCACCACCACCAACGCCACCACCGCCCCACCACCGCCCCCACCAACGCCACCACCGCCCCCACCACCACCAACGCTACCACCACCACCAACGCCACCACCGCCACCACCCCCGCCACCACCGCCACCACCAACGCCCCACCACCGCCACCCCCGCCACCACCAACCCCACCACCAACGCCACCACCGCCCCCACCACCGCCCCACCACCGCCACCGCCAACAACGCCAACATACTCTTTGGTTCTCTCGGTAAAGACACGAAAGAACCATAGAGCATGCATCATTGCAGTCACGAAAACTTCAAATAGCAGGGCACTACTAAACCACGCGAGTTGAGCTCGGCAAGCTGGCGAGCCAGAATAGTAAGGGAGCCTCCACTGTGCTCGGTGGGTCGACGGCACAGAGAGGCGTGCGTGTGTGTGGACGCGTGCAATCGCGACGCGTCATGGAAGGCCTGTGTCAGGCTCGCATGCCAAACACATGCCAAGCACGCAACCCTTCCTCGGCAAGCGGAGAGTTGAAGACAACCCACGCGGTGCGACGGGACCCGCCCGGAGCCGACGACGGAACCGGCGGCATCGCGACACGATTCGGGCGGCCTGAGCGGGCATCGGTGGCGTGTGCTTCCCGACGCGACCGCGCCGCTCGCAGACGTGGACGAGCGATCTGCGCGCACGCTCCCTGCCACGCGCTCGGGAGACAAACGCTTGACGCGTGACCCCATTCAACGCGCTCGCAACGCGACGCAAAGGGCCGTCCATAAATGACGTCACGTGATTTTGGACGATTTTTTATCCCACCCCCCCCTCGTCACAAAAAGTCAGACCCCCCCCTGAAATATGACGTCACAAAGCTCTGCCCCCCTCCAGCCAAAACACGCTTCAAATCGCTTTAAACTATTGTCATTGTAGTGCGTATTTAATGTGGCGCTGCACTCTGATGTTGCAGGAGGAAACATTTATTAAAAAGTCTATTTAATTAAGTAGAACGTGTTGTCTATAGTTATTTAAAGTTGCGCATTTTGATGTGACGTCACATTTCTCAAACCCCCCCACCCCTCGTCACACACCGTCACAAATGTCTGACCCCGCCCCCCCCCCTAGGTGCGTGACGTCATTTATGGACGGCCCCTTATTGCAAGAAGGGCCTGGGTTCGAATCCCGACTCGAAACACCCTTTAATGTGTGGAGTTTGTGCGTGTCCCCCCCTCCCCTCCCCCCTGTTCTCCATGGGGTTTCCACCGGGTTCTCAGATTTCCTCCCATCGCTAAAATTACCCACAAAGTCATTGGGATTGGCCAAACATCTCAAAGTAGCAGTGCCCCCAATGAAAAACAGGACCTAGTACAGCTGCTTTCCCTGGGCAAATCATTAATAAAAAAAATTGTCTTAATAGTGATGATCGCCACATATATATTGGCCCTCCCCCTAAAAAACGTACACCTGTGCAAAACGCCCAGGTGCACGTGGAGGCCACGTGCAGTGGTGGAAGGGGATCAAGGCCCAGGAAGAGGTCACGGGGCAGACCGCAGGCGGGCCGAGTTAACGCGCTGGAAAGGCTTGCCCGATCCACCACGTGTGCGTGCGTGCGTGTGGGTGTGCGTGTGTGGGTAAGTGTGCGTGTGGGGGTGTGTGTGTGGGTGTGTGTGGTTGTGTGTGGGTGCGCATGTGTGTGGGAGTGTGTGTGTGGGTGTGTGTGTGGGTGTGTGGGTGCGTGTGGGTGTGCGTGCGTGCGTGTGGGTGTGCGTGTGTGGGTAAGTGTGCGTGTGGGGGTGTGTGTGTGGGTGTGTGGGTGTGTGTGGGTGTGTGTGTGTGGATGTGTGTGTGGGTGTGCGTGTGTGTGTGGGTATAAAGCACAGCAAGTTGGCACACTAGGGGGCACAGGTGGTGCATCAGCCAGTCATCTCGGTCATCTCGGTCAGTCGACCCGTGGCACCTGGGTCTGCCCCGTGACCTCCTGCCAGCGGGCGTTCGACACTTCACGTGGCCTCAAGGTGCACATGGCCTGGCACAAGCGTCGTGGTGACGTCACCGACACTTAGTGGCGAATGGTGGTTGTTGTTGTTGTTGTGAGTGTGTGTCTATCGCGGCGATTCTGCGCCACTTGACCAGCAGACGCGAGTTCCATTCCCTGCTCACGGCCAACGCCGGTGGCGATTCATCTGCACCGGTCACGTGGCCTCCCCTCGGTCGACTCAGCGCCTGGTGCGGAGTGCAAAACATCGCGACCGGGGAGACAAAGGCGGCCGGGCGTGAAGCTTGCCAACCCACCCCATCACGTATTGCGTGCCACAGTGCCGGCCCCTTCGTAGGTGCTCGCTAACAGCACTTGCCCCTACAGTCTGTTAAGGCTACACGGGGGGGGGGAGGGGTGAATCTTTGTCTTTGGGGCCGTCCATAAATGACGTCACGCACCTAGGGGGGGGGGGGATCAGACATTTATGACGATGTGTGACGAGGGAGGCGGGGGGTTTGAAAAATTTGACGTAACATAAAAACGCGCAACTTTGAATAAATATAGACAACACGTTCTATTAATTAAATATACTTTTTAATTAATGTTTTCTCCTACAACATCAGAGTGCAGCGCCACATTAAATACGCACTACAATGACAATAGTTTAAAGAGATTTGAGGCATGTTTTTTTTTTTTTGGGGGGGGGGCAGAGCTTTGTAACGTCATATTCGAGGGGGGGTCTGACTTTTTGTGACGCCGTGTGACGATGCGGGGGGGGGGTCAAAATCGTCCAAAATCGCGTGACGTCATTTATGGACGGCCCCTTTGTGTGTGCTAGGGACGTGGCACGCGATGTCCTGTCGCAAGGGACATGTGCAAAGACGAAGCCAACAGCAGCCTCACGGGAGCGGCGAGCGCTGGCGAGCGAGCGGACGACACGCGAATGGGGGTGGCTGGCCTGCGAGCACCATGCCTGGCCGCCTTTGTCTTCCCGGCGTCGATGTCCCATACCGGCCCCAGGACCGGAGCGAATATCCATTCGCCACCGTTCCTGTTTGGGACGTGAGCGGGAATCGAACTCGGGTCTCTGCGGTGTGATGAACCGCTCACATCCCCCCCCGCCCCCACACAGAGATAACCCTTCCCCCCCATCCCGACAACGCCGTTCATATGTAGAGGACCGCAGAGCTCGGGGCAATCGTTGGTTGCGCCGGTTCCGGCGCTGCGTGGCACTGCGTGGCGCAAGGCAGCCGCTCTCCCCTTGCCAGCGCAGGGCGATGCCGACCGCCTGGAAGGGAGAGCGGGGAAAAGGGGGGGGGGGGAACACAAAAAACGAGAGAGAAGCCAGCCCGCGTGGGGGGGGGGGCTTTGTTTTTATATCCAGGCCCGCGCGGCGGTGCACAATGGGGGCCACGGCTCCGCGCGTGTTTACGCGTCGCAAAGTCAAGTTGCGCCCCCTTGTCCATTTAAAAGTGATCCGCAATTTCTACAACGCTCGCGGAGGAGAGGGCCCTCCCTCCCTGCCTCAATCCCTCTCCCTCTCGGCGTCGCGGCGTGCTGATAAGAGACTAAATCACGGCTATCGTCGCGTGTATCGACGCGCTCACTGACAATGCTTTTGCTCAATGGGATGGTATTTCATCCTGTGGGCCGCTGACAGCGATACGGGCGAGTGCGCCGAACGCCACGCGTTATATACTGTACACAGTTTAAGTGTTAAAGAAAAAGACGTAGATTCCACTCAAATACCAAAATAGGCTATGTGTGTGTGCGCGCGTGTCTCTCTGTGTGTGTGTGCGCGTGTTAGGAGTGGTGGCGCAGCGGTTAGCGCTACCCTGGCTACCCGAGTTCGATTCCACGGACAAGATCGGTGATTATCTGAACCGGTCATGGGCCTCCTGCACGATGTCCACTCAGCCTAAAATGAGTACCTGGTGCGGTGTGTAGTAAACATTGCCTCTGGGGAGACAAAGGCGGTCGGGCGTGGTGCTGGCCACCCACCCTCTCGTGTGCCACAGTGCCGGCCTTCATAGGCGCTCGCTAACAGCACTTTCCCCAACAGTCCGTTAAGGCTACACGGGTGATCTTTGTCTTTGCGTGTGTTTGTATCCATTAAAATCCCACCTCTCATCTCATATAATAATAAGTGCATCTACATTACTCTTATATTCCTTGAAATATAACAAGTACACATCTCTTCAATACGGCTACATCTGATCAACTGCCCCGTGTCAAATCCACTGCTGGATGAAGGCCGACCTCTTTTTTGGGGTTATTTGACCACAACCGTGCTGCTTGCAGAAAAATCATCACCTTACGCGTCGCGTCGGCAGCGTTTAAGGCCTTTTTTACACGCTTTCATTTAACTCACTCTGTCTGTTGTTGTCGTTGTTGTTGTATCCTCAAATCTTGTAACTTCATTTTAACCCACTTCCCAATGTGGTATCGACTGCAAACTTGGTATACTTATGTCATACTGATGACAATACTATATTCTATCATACAAAATAAAATATAGATTTTTATACATTATTTGGTATATATTATGGATCGGCTTGGCTCATTGTACACGGTCAACTGACGTTGGCTGTAATTTGACATGGTCCCCTTACGTTATGGCAAGCTTCGGGGCCACTTCCTGGAGTCGTAGAGTTCTACCATTACTAGTGCGGTGTATTTCATAAAAGCGTGTTTTTTAAAAGTTTTTTTTTTAATATTACATATTTTACAGCAAGACTTGAAGCCCCATTAAACAAACGAGAGGGCAGCGTGTAACGTGCGTGGAGGGGCAGCGTTGAACCCTTACCGGTCAAGTTGAACTCCAAGTTGAACTCCAAGTTGAACTCCACCATGTTGAACTCCAACGCGCATTGCCACAGCGAGTGGCTATATCTGCTCTTGAGCCTTGAACCCTCCAAAATGATGTCTCTCCTCCGGTGTGTTCCGATTTATTTATTTATTGATCTATTTATTGATCCATTTATTGATCGATGTATTGATTTATTGACCTATTTATTTATTTATTGACACATTTATTGATCTATTTATTGATTTATTTCCATTCTCACCACGCTCCCGTTCCCCACTGAGGGTGCGGTGAACCCAGTTCACGTGATCGCGTTGCTGCTGCTGCGTTGCTGCTGCTGCTGCTGCTGCTGCGTTGCTGCTGCTGCGTTGCTGCTGCTGCTGCGTTGCTGCTGCTGCTGCGTTGCTGCTGCTGCGTTGCTGCTGCTGCGTTGCTGCTGCTGCGTTGCTGCTGCTGCTGCTGCGTTGCTGCTGCTGCGTTGCTGCTGCTGCGTTGCTGCTGCTGCTGCGTTGCTGCTGCTGCGTTGCTGCTGCTGCTGCGTTGCTGCTGCTGCTGCGTTGCTGCTGCTGCGTTGCTGCTGCTGCGTTGCTGCTGCTGCTGCGTTGCTGCTGCTGCTGCGTTGCTGCTGCTGCGGCGTTGCGCACAGGGATTTAAATATCTCGTCGAATATTTTCCGGGTCGCTGGCAGACTGGGATAGAGCTGGCACGGCAGCAGTATACCGGCCGTGGTGTGCCGGGGTGTGGAACTCGTTTTTGGGTCACCGAAATGAGAGCATAACAGTCGAATACCAAACCCGTCACACCGCTCGCAGGTCCCTGCACGAACTTCACCGCACGGATTTTTCGATTTAAAGCTTTCGTGACTGCAGGGATACATCTTCTTGGTTCTTTCTGTAAAGTCACGTAGAAGGGAAGTAATAAAATAATAAAAAGAAAACATAATAAAATGCAATTCTCACGACGTTTCGGCCACAACGCAAGCAGCCGTCCTCAGGTGAAGAACAGGTCTGTCGGAAAGACAGTGCACGGCTCACGCCACACGCCGCAGAGCTCGCCAGCTCCATGCGCCGCTGACCTCAGCGCCGAAGCTCACCAAGAACGGCACCAGAACCCAGCGCGCAACTTGCCCACGCCGGATGCGTGCGAGATTTCGGCCGATATTGGCAAACATTATTGCGGGCGAACGACTGCCGCGGGGTGTGCCCGCAGGATATAGCGGCAGCGGGGCCGTGCCGCGAGGCCGTGCCGCGAGGCGCGCCGGATCGCCGGAACCCACGCCGGATCACCGGAACGCTTTTCCCTGCCAAAGCGCCTCGTTTGCTCGACAAATGCGGAGAGGCCCCTTTATTGGAGCGGGTTTCGTCAGCTTGTTACAAAATATATATTTTTCGGACAGACAAGGCCCCCCGCTGGGTTTGCGAATGTTTTTTTTCCTCTCACGAGCAGCCAAAATCTGAATGAAACAAATTGTCGGATATCGTCCGCAGTTGCACTTAAAACGCCTCTAAGCAGAAACCGTGAATTCGCCTCCGCCGAGTCGCAGATTTCGTTCCTCGCGAAATCACAAACGCGGCGCCGTCGGCGGCGTTTGCCGCTCGGTGGCCGATTTCGCGCCGCATTCGCAACGCCGCGTTGTGGCCCTCAAATGCAAACGTCCGTCGTTTCGGGCAATGGACCTTCTTCATGGCACGTGCTGTTGCCTGGAATCTTCTCCAGGTGGTCTCCAGAGCCTGGAGGTGGCACATCTCTTCTGGTGTTGTTTGCAAAATTCTCAGAAGCGTTAACATCTTTTTGAAGCACCCTGGAAATGGATGTTTTTTTTGACACGCTTTTTATTTAACTCACTTCGTCTGTTGTATCCTTAAAAAATTAATCTTGTAACTCATTTTTGATACACTCCCCAATGGGCTATCGACTGCAAACTTCGTATAGCTATGTCATACTGATGACAACACGATATTCTATCATACAAAATCCAAAACATATATTTTAAAACTTTTTACACGCTTTCATTTAACTTACTGTATGTGTTGTCGTTTCCAAAAATCTTGTAACTCAATTTCAACCGTCTTCCCAATGTGTCATACTGATGACAATACTATGTTCTATCATTGAAAATTTTAAAAATATATTTTTAAACGATATTTTTCACGGCTCTAATTGTCGACGCTCAACTCACGTTGGCTGTAAATCACCACGGTCCCTTACGTTGTGGCAAGCTTCGGGGCCACTTCCTGGGGTCGTGGAGTTCTTCAATTACTAGTACGGTAAATTTCATAAAGCGTTTTTTTTAAAAACTATTTTTTTATATTACTTATTTCTCTCCATTCTAGGCCACACACAGTGACACTGGCGGGCCTGTGGGGTCAGTAGCTGTTGTCGGTGCTTGTGCACCACTGCCGACGCAGCAGCAGCAGCGTCACCACCAGGCAATTTGTTTATACCAAATTTGCAGTCGCATGACAATAATGAACATGCTGTAGTAATTAAATAACACTTTCAGCCTAACGTCAAACCGCTGATGGATGGAGGCTTTCACATTGAACGTCCAGGGTAGGGGGATTGTTTGACCATACTTCACCTCGCTGGATCAGTGCGGGCTGAGGGTGCAGCGGTGGCTAGGAGATGTTAACTACCTCGCCTGCTCTGCAGGAGGTCGTGGGTTCCATCCCGACCCTGACGCCTGCTGCTGTGTATTTCGAGTTTGCGGTGTCTCTCTCTCATCATCATCACGGTGGCTAGGAGATGTTAACTACCTCGCCTGCTCTGCAGGAGGTCGTGGGTTCCATCCCGACCCTGACCCCTGCTGCTGTGTATTTCAAGTTTGCGGTGTCTCTCTAACCCGTGGGTGGTCGCGTGGATTTTTCTCCAGGGTGCTCCGGTTTTTTCCTTCCACATTTAGAATCAACGTCGCGCGTTTAGAGTATTTGGCTGCTATACATATCCACGTGATGATGATGAGGGCAAGCCACTTGGTTGAGCTATCATTGGTGATAGCCAGGCCCCAGCTGGGTCTTACATGGTAACACGTGTAAAAAAATAGTTTATAGTTTAAATCAGTGGTTAAATCTTGACTCAAAGCTTTCGTGACTGCAAGAATTCCTATTCTTTGGGTCTTTCGGTAAAGTCACGCTGATAGGTTGAAAGAAAATAACAAAAAACTACGACGTTTCGATCGCAACACAATCGTTCGATGGCAACACAAGCGATCGTCATCAGGAGGATGACGATCGCTTTTGTTGCGATCGAAACCTCGTAGCTTTTTTGGGTAATTTTTTGTTATTTTCTTTGAACCTATCGACGTGACTTTACCGAAAGACCCAAAGAATATGAACGAGTGGGTTCTTAACCTTTATTGCAGCCTCTCAATTGTTACATAAATGACGACAATAATGAGCCAAGAATGTCTGTTTGTGTGTAACGCGCGTGACGTCACGCCACATGCCGCACCCTCGTCATGAATATTCATGAGCACGTGACGTCACTCCACATGCCGCACCCCACGTCATGAATATTC
Organism: Lampetra fluviatilis; assembly: GCF_964198595.1. Classification (NCBI taxonomy): domain Eukaryota; kingdom Metazoa; phylum Chordata; class Hyperoartia; order Petromyzontiformes; family Petromyzontidae; genus Lampetra; species Lampetra fluviatilis. Next base: position 1,202,345 of record NC_136337.1, on the reverse strand, counting down.
ATGAGCGGGTGGATTTTTACACTCACGCAGAAGAAGGTCGAACAAAAATTGAAAGTGAATCTAATAAAGAATTCTACGCAGCAACAAAGCGGGTTTGGTGTCTTTATTTATTTCTTCAGCATTTGAGACAAAAGGTAAGTCTAATTTATCCTTCTACATTATGGTAAAATAGACATTTCTCGGTGATTTTCCAGATTTTGTATTGATTTCCCATTTATTTCAACCCCAGCGACCGAAAGCAGAAGAGAATACATTATCAGAGCAGTGAATTTGAACAAATTGAAGGTCACATATACAGTGCTACAGTGAACTGTAGTAAAGTATTTGATGACGTACTTTCGTGCCAGATTCACTGCCATTAAGTTTCCACAAGATACAATGAAACTCTGCTCAATTTTTTCGTAAATATTACAGCTTCCGTCCTAGGACGGGCAAACAAGCTCGTGTATAATATGCATGAACACGAAGGGTTTGATGAAACAAAGTTGTTACTTAAGGGGCCGTCCATAAATGACGTCACGCACCTAAGGGGGAGGGGGGGTCAGACATTTGTGACGATGTGTGACGAGGGGGGGGGGGTTGAGAAATGTAACGTCACATCAAAATGCGCAACTTTAAATAAATATAGACAACACGTTCTACTTAATTAAATAGACTTTGTAATAAATGTTTTCTCCTACAACATCAGAGTGCAGCGCCACATTAAATACGCACTACAATGACAATAGTTAAGAGCGATTTAAGCATGTTTTATTTTCAAAATGGAAATATGGTTTGGGGGGGGGCAGAGCTTTGTGACGTCAAATTTGAGGGGGGGGGGGTCTGACTTTTCGTGACGCCGTGTGACGAGGGGGGGGGTCAAAAATCGTCCAAAATCGCGTGACGTCATTTATGGACGGCCCCTATAAACATGGCCGTGATTCATTTGCGTTTTGGATGATTTACCCTCTAAAACAATCTGTCCGTGTCTCGCTACCTCCCAGAAAGGACATCTCGCACCCCCTGGTTAAGAAGAAGAAGGAGATCCCTGGTACTGGTAGGAACCTCCTGGTTACACCAGCCCACAGGGGATTATTGTGTCCGTCCGTCGTGCAGGGAGGGGCTGGGTGGGGAGGGTGGGGCTGGGGGGGGAGGGGAGGGTGGGGAGGGGCTGGGTGGGGAGGGTGGGGAGGGGCTGGGTGGGGAGGGGCTGGGTGGGGAGGGGCTGGGTGGGGGGTGGGAGGGGTGGGGCTAGGTGGGGAGGGGCTGGTCACCCCGTGGTGCCCTTATAAAACACAACGTTTAACCTACTCACGCCGGCTTGTGCCCGCCCTCGCAGTCGGCCATATTTGCGGAATACACCACGCCGCCGTTGACCCTGGCCATTGACCGAGCAACCCAACGTTCCTACCAGCTCCCTCCGCAGGAGGAATGTGTTCTAAATAGTCTGGCTACAGGAGGCTGAAGGTGCGGTGCGGACATCCTGGAGCGGTTTCGACATCACTCGCCAGCGATGTCAGCCCTGGCCGGTGAATCACAGTGGAGGTGCCGGAGGGTGTGGAGGGGGGGGCTACTGGTGACTAAAAGCCCGGGACGCAAGTATGCAACGTGGACTTGTGTACACAACAACAACAACAAAACAACAACAACAACAACAACAAGGACAAAGATGCCCCCCGGTGCAGCCTGAAAACAGACTGTAGGGGCAAGTGCTGTGAACGAGCAGCAGCAGCTATAAAGGCCGGCACGGCACACGAGGGGGCGGGTGGCCAGCAACCACGCCCGACCGCCTTTGTCTCCCCAGTGGCGATGTTTACACACCGCACCGGGTACTCATTTGAGGCTGAGTCGACATAGGGGAGGCCCAGGAACGGTTCAGATAATCGTCACTGATGTTGGCCGTGAATGGGAATCGAACTTGGGTTATAGCCCGGTTCGCAGCGCAGCGCTCACCGCTGCACTGCCGACGGTGTGGGGAGTGTGTGGGGTGTGTGTGGTGTGTGTGGGGTGTGTGGTGTGTGTGGGGTGTGTGGGGTGTGTGGTGTGTGTGGGGTGTGTGTGTGTGGTGTGTGTGTGGTGTGTGTGTGTGGTGTGTGTGGTGTGGGTGTGGGGTGTGTGGGGTGTGTGTGGTGTGTGTGGGGTGTGTGGTGTGTGTGGTGTGTGTGGGGTGTGTGGGGTGTGTGTGTGTGGTGTGTGTGTGTGTGGTGTGTGTGGTGTGGGTGTGGGGTGTGTGTGTGGGATGTGTGTGTGTGTGGTGTGTGTGGTGTGTGTAGTGTGTGTGTGGTGTGTGTGTGTGGGGTGTGTGGTGTGTGTGTGTGGTGTGTGCTGTGTGTGGGGTGTATGTGGGTGGGGTGTGTGGTTGTGTGTGGGGTGTGTCTGTGTGTGGTGTGGGTGTACGGTGTGTGTGGTGTGTGTGTTATGTGTATGTGGGGTGTGTGTGTGTGTGGTGTGTGTGTGGGGGTGTGGGATGTGTGTGGGGTGTGTGTGGGGTGTGTGTGTCTGGTGTGTGTGTGTGGTGTGTGTGTTATGTGTGTGTGTGTGGGGTGTGTGTGTGTTATGTGTATGTGGGGTGTGTGTGTGTGTGGTGTGTGTGTGGGGGTGTGGGATGTGTGTGGGGTGTGTGTGGGGTGTGTGTGTCTGGTGTGTGTGTGTGGTGTGTGTGTTATGTGTGTGTGTGTGGGGTGTGTGTGTGTTATGTGTATGTGGGGTGTGTGTGTGTGTGGTGTGTGTGTGGGGGTGTGGGATGTGTGTGGGGTGTGTGTGGGGTGTGTGTGGTGTGTGTGGGGGGTGTGTGTGGGGTGTGTGTGGGTGGGGTGTGGGGAGTGTGTGGGGTGTGTGGTGTGTGTGGGGGGTGTGTGTGGGGTGTGTGTGGTGTGTGTGGTGTATGTGTGGGGTGTGTGGTGTGTGTGGTGTGTGTGGGGTGTGTGTGTGTGGTGTGTGTGTGGTGTGTGTGGGGTGTGTGGTGTGTGTGGTGTGGGGTGTGTGTGGGTGGGGTGTGGGGTGTGTGTGGGGTGTGTGGTGTGTGTGGGGGGTGTGTGTGGGGTGTGTGTGGTGTATGTGGTGTATGTGTGGGGTGTGTGGTGTGTGTGGTGTGTGTGGGGTGTGTGTGTGTGGTGTGTGTGTGGTGTGTGTGGGGTGTGTGGTGTGTGTGGGGGGTGTGTGTGGGGTGTGTGTGGGTGGGGTGTGTGGTTGTGTGTGGGGTGTGTGGTGTGTGTGGGGGGTGTGTGTGGGGTGTGTGTGGTGTATGTGTGGGGTGTGTGGTGTGTGTGGGGTGTGTGGGGTGTGTATGTGTGGTGTGTGTGTGGTGTGTGGTGTGTGTGGTGTGGGTGTGGGGTGTGTGTGTGGGATGTGTGTGTATGGTGTGTGTGGTGTGTGTAGTGTGTGTGTGTGGGGTGTGTGGTGTGTGTGGTGTGTGCTGTGTGTGAAGTGTATGTGGGTGGGGTGTGTGGTTGTGTGTGGGGTGTGTGGTGTGTGTGTGTGGGGTGTGTGTAGTGTGTGTGTGGGGTGTGTGGTGTGTGTGGTGTGTGTGGGGTGTGTGGGGTGTGTGTGTGGTGTGTGTGTGGTGTGTGTGTGTGGTGTGTGTGGTGTGGGTGTGGGGTGTGTGTGTGGGATGTGTGTGTGTGGTGTGTGTGGTGTGTGTAGTGTGTGTGTGGTGTGTGTGTGTGGGGGTGTGTGGTGTGTGTGGTGTGTGCTGTGTGTGGGGTGTATGTGGGTGGGGTGTGTGGTTGTGTGTGGGGTGTGTCTGTGTGTGGTGTGGGTGTACGGTGTGTGTGGTGTGTGTGTTATGTGTATGTGGTGTGTGTGTGGGGGTGTGGGGTGTGTGTGGGGTGTGTGTGGGGTGTGTGTGTCTGGTGTGTGTGTGGTGTGTGTGTTATGTGTGTGTGTGTGTGGGGTGTGTGTGTGGTGTGTGTGGGTTGTGTGTGTGTGTGGGGTGTGTGTGGGGTGTGTGTGTGGTGTGTGTGGTGTGTGTGGTGTGTGCGGGGTGTGTGTGTGGGGTGTGTGTGTGTGGTGTGTGTGTGGGGTATGTGTGTGGTGTGTGTGGTGTGTGTAGGGTGTGTGTGTGGTGTGTGTGGGGTGGGTGTGTGGGGTGTGTGTGTGTGTGGTGTGTGTGTGGGGTGTGTGTGTGTGGGGTGTGTGTGGTGTGTGTGGGGTGTGTGTGGTGTGTGTGGTGTGTGTGCTGTGTGTGTGTGGTGTGTGTGTGGGGTGTTTGTGGGTGGGGTGTGTGGGTGTGTGTGGGGTGTGTCTGTGTGGGGTGTGTGTGTGGTGTGTGTTATGTGTGTGTGTGGAGTGCGTGTGGTTGGTGTGTATGTGGAGTGTGTATGTGGAGTGTGTGTGTGGGGTGTGTGTGTGGAGTATGTGTTTGTGTGGAGTGTGTGTGGTTGGTGTATATGTGGAGTGTGTGTGGTTGGTGTGTATGTGGAGTGTGTATGTGGAGTGTGTGTGTGGGGTGTGTGTGGGGTGTGTGTAGATTACACACTCGGCTGATAGTTCAGGTCAGGTGTGGCCGAGCTCAACGCGATTCCAGGGAGCTCCCCTCATTACGGAATAATAATAATCATCATATAACGGTTGTATTCATAATACAGGTTTTTTTGGGTTAGGTCGCGTGAATATATAAATGTGTCGTTAAACCCGCCACCACCCGGCACAGCCAATTAGCAAGGTTTGTCACATAAACGGGACGTGCCAGTTCGTTACGTGATGTAACTTTACTAATTGGGCGGTGGCGGATTTAACGACGCATTTATAGATTTACGCGATCTAAACCCAACAAACAAAAAAAAACCTGCGTTATGGATATTGGTCGCGAAAGCGTACGACGTGTTAATCTAAGTCATATTGTTGGAGTGTTGGGGCGATTCCCCCCCCCCCCGCCTCTTCCTCTGGAGCAACCGGGGCAGGAGGAAGATTTTCCTGGCTGCTGGTCGGAGAGATGGCTGGGCAAATGGGCTGCCGCCTTGAACGTGGGATCAGTGACGCTACTGCTGCCCTCTCTGGTCTCTCAAGGAGCCAACGTTTTGGCTTTCTGCATTGTTGTAAGAATTCTTGTTATTATCCTGATACGCATTTTTGTTTGTGCCCGTGTGTGTGTGTGTGGTTACTCCCGCCTCTCGCAAGACATGTTGCCCAGTGTGGAAGAGTAGGCCAAGATGATACAAACTAATACCCCTCCTACCAGGGCGGAGGCCCGATCGACAGAAGCCTGGAAACGGCCACTGCAGGATTGGAGTCTCCACTATGCCATCACCACCACCACCACGACCACGGTAGCATCCCTTCTCTCAGCCCCCCCCCCTTTTCCAATGCATTGCTGGATTGAATGCCTCCCCCCCATGCCATTAACGTGGGGCAGTGGGGGGGAGGTGAGTGGGTGGGTCCGTCTCAAGGCTGGTTCCGGTATCACGGACACGACTTTGTCGCACCTGCTTGCTATCGCCGTGGCCCCGGGGTTCCCAAGTTGGCAGGTGGCCCAAAAATCGTCGCGAACAAAACCGTGCCCACCACTCCTTGACTTGGTGTGTTTAACGCGCACAAGGGCCGTGCGGTGTGAGCTGGAGATGTTGATCCGTGGTGTCGTCGTGAATCACGAGTGTCACCGGGACCCCACTGCAACCCTTGCCCCGATGAAGCTCCCGCACTTTGCCCGCCACAACAAAAGGGTCCATCACACAGCTGATCATATCAATGTTTAATGTATCACAATGAGCCATACCATATAATCATGTTCAAATACATCTACAATAAACAATTCTAGGACACAGTTTTGCTCTGTTATTTCCCACCCAGACCCCCCCACCCCTAAACCCACCCTACCCGTGCCCCAAACAGAATTAGAATCCTTTCTTCATCCATTGTTTCCACACAGCAAAGTCGAAACGGCAGAGGTCACTGTATACATCATTCAAACCGGTGAACGTGATCATCGTGTCTACATAGAAAACAAAAAAAGAGAGCGTTGACTTTTTTTCATTTTTGGTTTTAGTATATGCAGCTCACAAGTTGACGGATATAGCCGTGGGCGGGGAGGAATGGGGGAGGTTCGAGAACGGACAAAAAAAAAATTCAAAATCGAGGAAATAAAAAAAATCGTAAACGAATCTACCGCACAACATTTCCCTGTCCAGTCGATGGCGGTGCCTCACTTCTTTTTTTTAGCATGCACCCAAAGTGTATTTTTTTTTGTAAGTTATCGTTTTTATTTCAAGCTACAAACTTCGAAGAAGACACATTAACTCTAACGAACAACAGGATATTTTTTTTTGTTATTTCCAGTAAATTCTTCGCTGAATCATTAAAATTGCCACCGCCCCACCAACCCACCGCTCTCTCTCTCTCTGCATTGCTCATCAGAGTTATTTTTCATCATCATCATCATTATATCAGTATCATCAGTTATCTTGTTTTCTACAAAAAAATTCCTTTGGAAATGTTTGGCCACCTTCACGTTTCAAAAAAGGTTTTTCTTTTAAAGCTTTAATTCGTCACCACGCTTTTTCGCCGCCGTCGCCGTCCACCGGGGAAACCAAAACGCAGCGAATGGGCTCCGGTCGCGAAACGTCGTCCATTCCCACCCGCTGACTTCGCCCCCCTCCCACCCCACCCGAGTAACATTTTGTTTCCGTTTTGTTGTTTCGTCGTTGGCCTTGCACCTTTGGAACCTTTTGACGGAGACTCGCAAGCGTAGATCGCTCGCGCGATGAATCCAACGCGCTTGTCCGCGCGCGAACTTAAGCGGTGTGTGTGTGTGTTGTTGTTGTTGTCCTCGTTTTGCAAGTCTTTGGATGCGCCGCGCGGAGAGGTCTTTCGATTAATTACAAGGGTTTGTCAGTTTAAAAAAGAAAAGCGATAAGAAGAATCGTAAGAGGCGGGCGGGATCGCAGCGCGTGATTGCGCGCTGATCCTTCTCCTCCCTCCTCCTCCTCCTCCTCGTCGCACATTGCACCGATGACCCCCCCCACACCAGCCCCCCGTCGTCGCCTGTGCCACCTGTGTGAGCCGCCGGGAAAAACTCCGCGTCGCCCACCGCGCTCCAAGGCGATCGCTTCCACGGCGGCGCAAAATCACTTCCCTAATAGAAAAGGAAAACGTTGAATGACGGTAAAAAAATATACCAATAAAGGTCCTCCAAAAACTAAAAAAAAACATGCTCCCCCCCCCCATTGCTGATGTTGGATCTGTAAAAATGTACAAACAAACAAAATCGTCGAAACCATGAAGGGTGACCGATTTCGAAAACCAAAATATCTAACGACGAAACGATAGTAGAGACCCCAACAACAACAAACAAAAAATAAACGCTTCGGAGGCCAAAGCGTCGCACACGCACACGACAAAATGTGAAACACAGGAGAGGAAACAACGTCCACGTGTTTTCGTCGTAATAAAAACGCGTCGAGTCGGTATCCGCGCGGACGCCGCCGTGGTCACGGCCCGACTCGGCCTCCTCGATCTCCCGCGACGGGCCTCGAACAAACTTTGACTCAAAACTTTCGTGACTGCAGGAATTCACACTCTTTGGTTCTTTCGGTAAAGTCGCGTAGATAGAAAATGAAAGTTATTAATTAAAATGTATTTGTAATTGTCTTTTTATTTTTTATAAACATTTTTTTTTATGACTTTTAATTCATTTTTTTATTGTAATTTGACTTTATTTTTCTATCTACGTGACTTTACCCAAATAACCAAGAATATAGTCTTACGTCCACACGCTCTCTCCCCGTGACGACAGGAGGAGTGTGTGTGTATGGGGGGGGATACACCAAACACATTGGGGCGGAATATTTTTCTCGATGCAATGATTTTTTTGTTTTCCCCTTGGAATTTTTCAAGCAAAAAAAAAGAGACATTTCTATAAAATACTTTGGAATGAACTGTTAAAGGGCGGGGGACGGACGGGCGGGGGAAGCAAGTCAATGCAAGCTGAATTCACAGTTTCACACTCGTATCGATAACGCATGCATCTCTCTCCAGTCCGAGCGAAGATTTGGATAAGGAAGTGAAACGTAAAAGTGACCCGCGCGTGACAACATCATAGGGGGGGGGGGGGGGGTGAACAAACTAAAAAGTGCTATTCGTGGACGAAATAAAAACTGCAAAACCAAACGCAAAATGTCTCGTATACTTTTCTTTTCTCAAGATATCGAAAAAAATACCGAAAACATTTTTGAGGCTTTTCTTGAAAATTAATGGGTCTTTTTTTTACCCGATATCTCATAAATAAGTTTGAGGGAGGGGGGGGTTAACGCAAACGATACAAAAAACACACAAACACACAAAACCCCCGATACCCACAATTCCTTTCGCGCGTAATTATTACTTGAATCGCTCCGCTTAGAGGGAAGAGGGGTGAAGTGTCTTAAAGCTATATTGAAACGTCTGCAAATCCGTCGTCGGAGACGCCTCAAACAATTACCTGCGCATATTTATCCGTGGTGGTGGGGGGGAGGGGAGGGAGGGAAGAGAGTAGAGGAGAGGGGGGCAGCCTGCTGTAGCAGTACGTGCACACGCTGCTTATTAAAGCACGCAGGGGGCCCCCCCCCCAGCGGGACTTGTCCCATCTTTCCCAACGCTGACTCGCGCGTGGTCCCGTGACTTGTTTTCTTTCTCCCATTTCAGCACATGAGGTCCTGGGTCCGAAACTGGCCATAGAGTTAAATCGATATACGCATATGCATTTCATATATTATAATAATAATGTAAAAAAAACGAAAAAAACGTAATATCCCAACTTCACCGTATTTACACCAATTCGCCTATTTTTTTGTTATTTTTATTTTACCTATCCCATCGTTTTTGGCCGGTATTCGCAGACGACAAGTCGAAAACGGGGCGGGGTCCCGATTCCTTTCCACGAGGACTTCGAAAATGCCAAGAACATCCACGCTTCACCCAACCTCACCGCTCTGCCCGCTCCCCTTCTCTCACAAACTCCCCACCCCCCCCCCCCAGCGAAGGGAACTCCGTCCGTATTGCACGCCCGGGACGACGTCCCGCATACGGTCGAATTTGTGCGCTAATGACCGCTGTACACGGGGCGCAGAGGACGAGGCCATTTGGCGTTAGTGAGCGAAACCGGCGCGGTGCGGTGGTGACGGCGGCGGCGGAAGGGGCACACGTCCGTCAGTCCGTCCGACGCTGTCCATCAGTGGCGGCTTTGGCCCTTGCGATGTGTCGGTGCTCGCTCGTCGCCGGCGCAGGACCCCGCACGAGCGGGCCGCACCACGCCGCACCGCAGGCCGCACCGCAGGCCGCGTCGAGGAAGTCGAGGGGGGGGCGGGGGGGTGTCCCGGCCGGCGCTGTGGGGTTATTGCAGCGCGCGAGCGTTTAAATTGCGTTTGCGCAAACCGACTGCTGGCCGCATGGATGTGCGTGTGTGAGTGTGTTGATTGTGCAAGTGCTGTGCGCGTGTGTGCTGTGTGTCAGTGATGTGTGTGCGTACTATGTGCGTGTGTGCTGTGTGCGCGAGTGGTGTGCGTGTGTGCTGTGTGCGTGTGAGAGTGGTGTGCGTGTGTGCTGTGTGCGTGTGAGAGTGGTGTGCGCGTGTGTGCTGTGTGCGTGTGAGAGTGGTGTGCGTGTGTGCTGTGTGCGTGTGATAGTGGTGTGCGTGTGTGCTGTGTGCGTGTGAGAGTGGTGCGCGTGTGTGCTGTGACTGCTGACCAGAGGGTGCAACTTGTTGTGGGGAATCTCTGAACACTGCGGCCAAGCTGACACCCACAGCGCCCGCGGCACCCGTCAGTTTTACATCATCACCACCGTCACCATCATCATCACCACCATCACCACCGTCATCACCATCGTCGTCATCATCATCATCGCCGATGCTACGGTCAGGGCAGATCATCGTCACCATCGTTCGAATTGCAACGATGGTGACGGTGAAAACAACAACAGCAATAATATTGCTGTTGTATCCGTGAGGATACGTATCCCCACGACCAAATCACGTGGAAAACTCCTCGCGCCGGCAATGGAAGTTGGGAAGCACAAGCAGGGCCGTGCCTGGACAGCGGCGAGCGCTTGCGACGGGTGAGAGCCACGCGTTGGGGGGCAGGGAGGGGGGGGGGGCAGGGAGGGGGGGCAGGGAGGGGGGGCAGCGGATGGGCTGAGACGGCGTGCAGGTCACGGGGGGACGCGTGCCGCTGCAACTTCCCGGGAAGGTCGTGGAGCTCCTCGCGGGCGTCGTGATCGCGAGCACGTGGGGAGCACGTGGGTGAGCAGGTGGGGAGCACGTGGGGAGCACGTGGGGAGCACGTGGGGAGCACGTGGGGAGCACGTGGGGAGCACGTGGGGATCACGTGGGTGAGCACGTGGGTGAGCACGTGGGGAGAACGTGGGTGAGCACGTGGGGAGCACGTGGGGAGCACGTTGGGAGCACGTGGGGAGCGATCGCATGCGCTCCTTACCGGCGTATTTCACGCACGGACGGCGGTTTTGATCGTTGTCGCTCCGGTCGGTCTGCGGGATATTTGTGCGAAAGTTACCACTTTGTGCGAGAGCATTTGGGGGGAATCGCTCCCAAGGTCGACAGTATTACATCGGTCACTCCCACACCACCCGCCCCCCTATGCAAAGTTTTGTAAAGCGTGGAATCAATTCCGCCGTGTCCCGTCGACGGAAATTCGTCGTCGGTCATCGTTACATTCCCATTTAAAACCGGAGGGGGGGGGGTAAGGGGGGGCACCGGAAATGAGATGTTACAGCAGGAGTGTGCCAACGCAGTGCAGCATTCGTAGTTTGAACGATCGGGAAAACAACGCGCGCGCGCGCGCGCACACACACACAAAGTCACGACGTGTTGCATGAGGACAGCAAAATCACTTTGCCTTATAAAGCTCAACGCGTTTGTCACTGCGGATCGCTCGCCGTGCCGCCTGCCACCGACAGCCTCGCAGACCTCTGTAAGTTTTAAGTGCCGACAGCGTTATTTATAAAACTTTAGTCATTATTTCCACCATCCCCCTCCCCCCGCGACAATCATTCCAAAGTTATATTTTCGCCCCCCACGCATCACCCAGCCGCCACTCCCCCCCATCCCCTCTCAATATTTTTTCGTCGTAATCTGAACCGAAAGCGCGCGGAAACGATTTGCATCTTTTCGTCGGCGCGTCCAGAGTTAAGTCCGTGGGGCCCTCTGCGACCATTCGCACTGCCTGTGACGCGGCCACGCGGCCACGCGGCCACGGGTGGGGAGCAAGCGGAGCGCCCCCACCTCCCTCCCTGCCCGTGGACGATGCCAGCCTCGGCACCCGTGGTGCCCGCGGTGGAAGAGGGGCGAGGGCGAACACCGTGCAGGGTCGACCCCACGGAGCGCTCTTTCGCGAGGGGCCATAACGCGGATTGCCGCTCCGCCCGTCCGGGCTTTCGGCGTCAAACGCGCTGCCCCAAAGCGGGCCGAGTTTAATAAATAAATATATATTTTCTCCCCCATTTTTCGTTCGTCCGAGACGCACTTCGATGGGACGAAAAAATTCAGCGCGCGGAGGGGGGGGCGGGGGGCGGGGGGCGGGGGTTCCGCAGTCATTGCGCGCCCACTAAAAGTGGTCTGAGGTCAAAGTGGATTCTCCGAGGAATGTGCTGTCGTCCACGGCCACTCCCGCTTGGATATCCGTCTCGGTCACGACGCACTGGCGCGCCGCAACGCTCTCCTTCCTTCCTTCTGTTCGTTCGTTTTTTTTTGTATTAAACCTGAGGCTTTCAAAAATACTGGAACCTTCACGAAGCTGACGGATGGCAGACAAGGTGGACACGACCGTCGGATACACATCTTGGGTTAAACCTTCCTTGGATGTTACCCACGAAATTTTTTTTTTTAGTTTTGTTATCATTCCATCTTCTTTTGGGATACGTACAAGTTCAAATGAGGTATAACACTTCTTCCATCATCACGTGGTCATCTTTTTCTCCGTCCCCACCCCCCGACACATTGTTGCGTTTTCTCTTTTCTCTCGGACAAAATGCGCACAAAAGCACCGGACCCATCTCTCTGGCTGACGGCGGTTGTTGTTTATTTTTTTTCGTAGTTTTCTTTTGTTAGTTTTGCTTGAGCTATATTTGCGGCTGCGTGAATGGGGGGATGTGATCGTCCTACCATTCATATTTGGTTTATTTTGGTTAAAACACCTTTGGAAATTTGCAAATGTATTAGAAAGCACCTTCTCTCTCTCTCTCTCTCTCTTTGAACGGGTTTACGCGGCGGAGGGGGGGGGGGGGGCGAGGGGGGGGGGGGGGCGAGGGGGGGGGATCGAGGGGGGGGGCTACCGCCGTTTTCTCGCCCCCCCCCCCCCACCCGCAGGAGGCTGCCCTTAAAGTTGCCGGCAAAAACTCGGGGAGAGCCGTCCGCGGCACCGACGGCTCAACGATTGGACGCGCCGTCGTCGTCGTCAATGACATCGTTCGGTTGTTGTTGTTGTTTGTTATTGTTATTAAAGCTTGGCCCGAATTGAGTGTTTCTTCCCCTGCTGCTCTCTGTCTCTGTCTCTCTCGATGCAACGTGTTGGTCTTTCTCCGGGGTGCTGGGCGGAGGAAGCCCTTTCTGTCAAACGCCGCGACGTTGGGGGTTTTCTTCCGCTTGCGACGAGCAAAACCCAGGCCCCTCGACCCCGCCCGGACGCGTCCTCTCCTGCCATACCACGCTCTTCTCCACGTCGGCGCCGGTACATTTAAAGGCGACCTCCTCCTCCCTCCTCCTCCTCCTCCCTTCTCCTCCCTCCTCCTCCTCCTCCTCTTTAGCAAAACCCACGAGTCGCCTTCACGCCGCAACGGCTCCCGACACAACAATACGCAAGGCCGACACCCTTGGGAAAACAAATAAAAAATAGTTCTCAAAAAATAAAAGGAATGTACCAACGGGTTAATACATGCACAGTAAATGCTCGTGTCTCCGTTTTTATGTTGGTTTTTTCTTTTTTTCAAAGTTTTGTTTAAAGCTATCTATAAAAACCGAGCGTCGCGAGCACCCGCGAGCGGAGCGCCTCTACGAGCCCACGCTCTGCGACTCGCGCTCGGAGATCATGCCGTACGCCGCGATGGCGCGCTCGCTCGCCAGCGACGTCGCCTGGCCGCCCTGGTCCGCGTCGCCCGAGCACCCGCTCAGCGAAACCGGCGGCTGGGGCGCCGCCGCCGCCGCCGCCGCCGGCACCTGCGCGTCCATCCCGGCCGCCGCCGCCACCGCGGCCGAGTTCGCCAGGGAGGCCGTGACGAGGGCGGGCAAGAAGCGCGTCTGCGGGAGCGACGGCGGCGTCACGGGCGTGGCGAACGGCGGCCACGATTTGGCGCAGGCGATGGGAGCGGCGCACGAGGAGCCGGCTGCCGAGAAGCCGCCGCCGCCGTCATCCGGCACGGGCTGCTGCTGCTGCTGCTGCTGCGAGGTAGATGCGGAATCAGTGGCGCGAAAGGAGTGAGGTAATAATAGTCTAGCGTGCTGCTGCTGCTGCTCTTTGGCGTCGGACGAAGCTCGTTTGGCCGCGACCTGCTGCCGGTGCGAGGACGACTGGAGGTGGCGTCGCAGGCCGTCTTCCCCGAGCAGGGTCACGTCGCAGGCCTTGCACTGGTACTGGCCCGAGGGCACGCGCACCAGGGTCTCCCGCGCGTCCACCTTGCCCAGCCCGAAGTAGCAGAGCGACTTCTGGTGGGCCAGCGCCAGCGTCTCGTCGGAGAACACCATCTGGCACTTGCGGCACACGAGGCTGCACTTCATCTCGCAGTGCTCCGCCAGGCTCGGCTTCGTCGGGGCGTCCGCCGCCCCCTTGCCTTTGCCCGGCGGCCTGGCGCCGTCGTCGGCCCCGTCGCCCGCCTCCTTCGCGTCCTGGCCGCCCCTGTCGTGCCGACCCTGCGCGGAGCCGTTCGACGGCTGCGCCGCCTGCGTCATCTGCTGCTGCTGCTGCTGCTGCAGCACCTCTTGCACGTTCTGCTGATACTGCTGCACCTGCTGCTGCAGCAGCGAGCCGGCCGCCAGCCCGTTGGCGAGGGCGGCCTGCGCGAAGGCCGGGCCATAGGGGAAGAGGCCCGAGGCGTCCATTCCGTACAGCGACTGGAGGTAGCCGCCCTGCAGCACGGCCGCGGCTGCCGCCGCCGTGGGCAGCTGCGGCCCGTTGAAGTACGGCGGCAGCGTGGGCAGCCCGAAGCAGGGCAGCAGCTGCCCCGCGAGGAGGGCGGCCGCCGCCGTCGCGTTGGACTCGCCGGCCAGCGCGGCCTGCAGGGCCCGCAGCTGGGCCTGGTCGGACTGCGCCTGCTGGACGGCCGCGTCCGACTCCTCGTGCTTCGCCGCGGCGTCGGATTTCTGCCGCTCGTCGGTGTCCTGGTCGTCGCCGGCGGCGTCTTTGCTCGGCGACTGCGGCGCGGTGTCGGCGTTCTGCTGCTGCTGCTGCTGCGGTGATTTGCTGGGGACTGCGGCGGGCGCGGTGAGACCCGGCGAGGGGATCGCCGACATGGGGAAGCCGATGAGAGCTGCCTTGGGCGTCGTCATCGCTGCCGGAGGGACGGAGGAGGGGGGAGGGGGGAGAAGGAGGGATAAGGGGGAGGAGTTGCCCTTTTTTTCACCCAAAAAACTCACTTTGTAATATTTAAACAATGCATATTAATACATAGATACTAACAACATTATAAACACCACTATACACTACACTATACACTACACACTATACTATACACTACACTATACACTACACCACTATACACTACACAATACACTACACTACTATACACTACACTATACACTACACAATACACTACTATACACTATATAATACACTACACTACTATACACTACTATACACTACACATTGGGCTCTATGGAGGCACTACTCTACACGACCCGACTAGACAGTCCACGAAACACTACTATACACTACACTGCTATACACGACACCACTATACACTACACAATACACTACACAATACACTACACTATACACTACACTACTATGCAGTACACTATACACTACACGACTATACACCACTATACACAATACACTACATAGACTACACTATACACTACTACACACTACACTGTACACTACACACTGGGCTCTATGGAGGCCCGTCGTTAAGCGATGCATCGTTAACAGGAGTGCTCGTCAAGAGGGCTTCAACTGTGTACGGTTTCCTGGTGGCGCCTCGATGCCCGGATTTGCAAGCGACCACAACGGAGGCTTCACCGCGGCATCGCCGGGGTTCGCCGCCCGGCTCCTCCGATCGGCGCTCGACCGCCCTCCGCGAAAAATGACGACCGCGCAGCGGAGGGAAGGCCCAAATTCCAAAAGGGGAATTGTCTGCGTGTCACAGAAGCTGCCGTTGCTTTTGCAGCGGCGTCCTGAACGCGTGTAGCATTGAACTTCGATCGCGCCGTACGTCAGCCAACCGTAGCTTATCGGAGGTGCGGGGGGAAGGACAAAAAACTGTGGGTCTCTGCCGTGTGAGTCTATGGGTCTCTGTTGTGAGAGTCTATGGGTCTCTGCCGTGTGAGTCTATGGGTCTCTGTTGTGTGAGTCTATGGGTCTCTGTTGTGTGAGTCTATGGGTCTCTGCCGTGTGAGTCTATGGGTCTCTGTTGTGAGAGTCTATAGGTCTCTGCCGTGTGAGTATATGGGTCTCTGTTGTGTGAGTCTATGGGTCTCTGTTGTGTGAGTCTATGGGTCTCTGTTGTGTGAGTCTATGGGTCTCTGTTGTGTGAGTCTATGGGTCTCTGTTGTGTGAGTCTATGGGTCTCTGTTGTGTGAGTCTATGGGTCTCTGCCGTGTGAGTCTATGGGTCTCTGTTGTGTGAGTCTATGGGTCTCTGCCGTGTGAGTCTATGGGTCTCTGTTGTGTGAGTCTATGGGTCTCTGCTGCGTGAGTCTATGGGTCTCTGCCGTGTGAGTCTATGGGTCTCTGCCGTGTGAGTCTATGGGTCTCTGTTGTGTGAGTCTATGGGTCTCTGTTGTGTGAGTCTATGGGTCTCTGCCGTGTGAGTCTATGGGTCTCTGTTGTGTGAGTCTATGGGTCTCTGTTGTGTGAGTCTATGGGTCTTTGTTGTGTGAGTCTATGGGTCTCTGTTGTGTGAGTCTATGGGTCTCTGCCGTGTGAGTCTATGGGTCTATGTTGTGTCAGTCTATGGGTCTCTGTTGTGTGAGTCTATGGGTCTCTGTTGTGTGAGTCTATGGGTATCTGTTGTGCGAGTCTATGGGTCTCTGTTGTGTCAGTCTATGGGTCTCTGCCGTGTGAGTCTATGGGTCTCTGTTGTGTGAGTCTATGGGTCTCTGTTGTGTGAGTCTATGGGTCTCTGTTGTGTGAGTCTATGGGTCTCTGTTGTGTGAGTCTATGGGTTTCTACCGTGTGAGTCTATGGGTCTCTGTTGTGTGAGTCTATGGGTCTCTGTTGTGTGAGTCTATGGGTCTCTGTTGTGTGAGTCTATGGGTCTCTGCCGTGTGAGTCTATGGGTCTCTGTTGTGTGAGTCTATGGGTCTCTGTTGTGTGAGTCTATGGGTCTCTGTTGTGTGAGTCTATGGGTCTCTGTTGTGTGAGTCTATGGGTCTCTGCTGTGTGAGTCTATGGGTCTCTGCTGTGTGAGTCTATGGGTCTCTGTTGTGTGAGTCTATGGGTCTCTGTTGTGTGAGTCTATGGGTCTCTGCCGTGTGAGTCTATGGGTCTCTGTTGTGTGAGTCTATGGGTCTCTGCCGTGTGAGTCTATGGGTCTCTGTTGTGTGAGTCTATGGGTCTCTGTTGTGTGAGTCTATGGGTCTCTGTTGTGTGAGTCTATGGGTCTCTGCTGTGTGAGTCTATGGGTCTCTGTTGTGTGAGTCTATGGGTCTCTGTTGTGTGAGTCTATGGGTCTCTGCCATGTGAGTCTATGGGTCTCTGTTGTGTGAGTCTATGGGTCTCTGTTGTGTGAGTCTATGGGTCTCTGTTGTGTGAGTCTATGGGTCTCTGTTGTGTGAGTCTATGGGTCTCTGTTGTGTGAGTCTATGGGTCTCTGCTGTGTGAGTCTATGGGTCTCTGTTGTGTGAGTCTATGGGTCTCTGCTGTGTGAGTCTATGGGTCTCTGCCGTGTGAGTCTATGGGTCTCTGTTGTGTGAGTCTATGGGTCTCTGTTGTGTGAGTCTATGGGTCTCTGCCATGTGAGTCTATGGGTCTCTGTTGTGTGAGTCTATGGGTCTCTGTTGTGTGAGTCTATGGGTCTCTGTTGTGTGAGTCTATGGGTCTCTGTTGTGTGAGTCTATGGGTCTCTGCTGTGTGAGTCTATGGGTCTCTGTTGTGTGAGTCTATGGGTCTCTGTTGTGTGAGTCTATGGGTCTCTGCCGTGTGAGTCTATGGATCTCTGTTGTGTGAGTCTATGGGTCTCTGCCATGTGAGTCTATGGGTCTCTGTTGTGTGAGTCTATGGGTCTCTGTTGTGTGACACACGAAAAGCCACACACACGTGACACACGAGAAGCAGCACACAAGCAGACGACGCCAACCTGCTGGAGACGGCCCAAAGTTGGGCAGCGCCGGGGAGCCCCCAACGCCCGGCATGAGCATCGGCGAGAGCCCGGGAACGGCCGAGTAGGCCGACGCGAGGCCCAGGCCCGGCGCTTGGGGCCCGTTGTGGAACGTGGCGGGGTGCTTCGTGACTTGAATTGCCTGCTGCTGGGGAAGGCCGATGCTCTCGCTGGCCTTCTTGATGCGGTCGAGCTCCTGCTGGGCCATGAACTGGCGGAAGAGCGCCGGGTCGAGGAACTTCTCGCCGTCCAGCTGGCTGCCGAGGCTCTCCTTGAGCTTGCCGATGTGCTGCAGCGAGAAGACGTGGTCGCGCACCGAGAGACGCGCCGTGTACTGCACGCCGCACAGCCCGCAGCGGCCCCCCCCGCGGCGCCGCGCCCTCCCCGCCGCCCGCGGCCACCGCGGCCTCCGCGCCGAACTGCTTGGCGACGCTCAGCTTGAACTTCTTGTCCTTGGCGCGCGCGTTCTGGAACCACACCTGCACGACGCGCTTGGGCAGCCCGATGTCGTTGCCGAGGATCTCGCACTCGTGCATGGTGGGCGTGCGGTACTCCCCGAAGCAGGCCTTGAGCACCTTCAGCTGCAGGTTGGACATCTGGGTGCGGTAGCGCTTGTGGCCCGGACGGTCGTCGGACGACGACGACAGCTTGGACTGCGAGAAGGCGAGGCCGCCCAGCGGGCTCGGGGTGCGCGGGTCGGCCAGGCTGGACGTCTCGCTGTAGTCGTTCATCTCGAAGTCCAGCGTCGTCGAGAGGCTCAGGCCGGGGCTCACCGGCCCCGACGACGAGACGCCGTCGCCGCTCTCGCTGCCGAGCGCCGGCGTCGTCGGCTGAAACGGCGCCTCGTCCTCCGTCTTCGGCCGGACGTAGTCGGAGGTCGACGCCTCGGCCGAGAGGCCGTCGCCGTTCTCGCCGCGCGCCGCGCTCGCGCCGGACGGGCGGCCGTCTTCCGACGAGCCGCCGCGGCCATCCTCGTCGTCGTAGGCCGAGGCGTCGCCTTCCGCCGCGCCGCCCGCCATCGACCCTTCGGCCTTGGGGACGAACGAGGCCTTGTCGCAGAAGCTGCTCTCGACGTTGATTGGCGAGTGGCTGAGCCCGGTGGGGGAGTTGTCGCCCATCATCTTCATCTGAGACAGCAGCGCCGACCGGTTGTCGCAGCCGGCGCCCATGCCGAACGGCGGCTGGGAGAACACCATGCTGAGCGAGTGCTCGAAGCCGCCGCCGCCGCCGATGCCGCCGATGCCGCCGCCGTCCTTGGCCTGCGTGTGCCCGGGGCTCGGCGCGCCGGGCGACGGGAAGACGTTGTAACCCGACTGGCGCGCCTCGTGCCAGTGGCGCGAGCGGATGTGCGTGTCGAGCGCCGTCTGGGCCTTGAAGAGGGCGCGGCAGAACGGGCAGCGCCGGTGGGCCTGCACCATGCCGAACGAGCGGAACTGGCCCTTGCGCTCGCGGGCGCGCGTGTTCTGGAACCACACCTGCACCACGCGCTTCTTGAGGCCGACCTCGCTGGAGATGTGGTCCAGCATCTTGCGCGTGGGGTTCGAGTCGATCATGTACTTGCCGTAGAGCACCTCCAGCTGCTCGGGCGTGATGGTCGTCCTCAGCCGCTTGTCCTTGTGCGGCTCGTCGAGCCGCTCGCCGTCCGCCTTGCCCCCGACGTCGGCCCTCTCCTCGGTGCCGGCGGACGACGCCGGCGTCGCGGGCGACGGCGCCGACTGCGACGGGACGTGCGGCGGGGCGCCCGAGAGCGCGGCGCCCGGCATGAGCGAGCCGGAGCGCGGGTCGAACATCACGAAGGGCATCTCCGCGGGGCGCTCCAGGACAGAGGGCGGGTGAGCGAAGGGGTTCTGTGCAGAGAGCATGTGCGTCTGCTGGTGCTCCTGCCACTGCTCGAAGGTGGGGAACGAGAGCTTGCACTGCTCGCACTGGTAGGGCAGCAGCTGCAGCGCCAGGCTGTTGTATGGCGCCGGCTGCATCGGCCCCTGCTGCGACGACGACGACGATAGCAGCTGATGATGATGATGGCTGCTCTGAGGTTGATGCGGTTTTGGTTTTGGCTGCTCTTCCTGCTGACTTTGCAGCTGATGAAGCTGCTGCTGCTGCAGCTGTAGCTGCTGCTGCAGCTGTTGCTGCAGCTGTTGCTGCAGCTGCTGCTGCAGCTGCTGCTCCTGCTCCTGCTGCTGCTGCTCCCGCTGCTGCTGCTCCCGCTGCTGCTCCCGCTGCTCCCTCGCCACCTTGCCTTCCTTCGGCTTCTCCTCGGCCGGTTCGGTTTTGGGGCTCGGAGCTCCGCGGGAGTCGCCGTCGGGCGTCTGGAACGACGAGGGGGCCGGCGCGTTGCGCTGCGGCTGCGCCGGCGGCGGCGTATAGCCCGACGAGTTGCCCATGTCGGTGGCGTCGGACGAGTCGTCCATCTGGTTGTCCTCGCGTGTGTAGCTGTCCTCCTCGTCGCGGTAGCAGTGCTTTTTCTGGTGGGTGATGAGGTCGAAGATGCGCTGGAACACCACGCTGCACTTGCGGCACTGGTAGTTCATGTTGCCGGTGCGCACGTAGCGGTCGTTGAGCAGCACCTCGCGCTTCTCGCCGTCCCTGCCCTCGATCTGGCTCTCGTAGCTCTTGCGCGCCTTTTGCCGCGCGTTCTGGAACCACACGACGATGACGCGCGTCGGCAGGCTCAGGAGGCCGGACAGCTGCTCCAGCTCGTCGTCCTTGGGGTAGGCGTTGGCGTCGAAGAAGTCCTGCAGGATCTTGAGCTGGTAGTCGGTGAAGCGCGTCCGGCTCGAGCGCCGGCTCGACAGCGTCTCCATCTGCAGCTGCTGCTGCTGCAACTGCTGCTGCTGGGTCGGGAGCTCGGGGGACGGCGCCGGCATGGGGGGCGGCGCCAGTGGCACCGGCGCCACTGGCGCTGCCACCACCGCCGGCGGCTCGGCACGCAGCTCGTCGAGGCTCGTGGTGGGCGGGTTGTTGAAGTTGTAGGGCGAGTCCTTGTTGCGCTGGCGCTCCTTGAACAGCGTGTTGCGGAACCAGTGCTTGATGACCTTGTGCGAGAGGCCCGTGTTCTCGGCCATCTCCTGGATCTGCTCGTCGCTCGGCAGGTTGTTGATGTCGAAGTAGGCCTTGAGCACGTTCAGCTGCTCCTCCGTGATGCGGGTGCGCGGCCGCTTGCTCTGCTGCTGCTGCTGCTGCTGCTGCTGCAGGAGCAGGGCCGAGTCCACCGCCTGCTGCTGCTGCTGCTGCATCTTCTGCTGGTGGTGGAGGTGGTAGAGCTGCACAAAGTCGGCGGTGATCGACTCCATGGGCATGAACTGCGAGGACAGCTGCGACGCCATCGACTGCAGCTGCATTGGCTGCATCATCAGCGGCGATAGCATGGGCAGCTGGTCCAGGGGCAGCGCCAGCTGGGACAACACCATCTGGTGGGGCGAATGCTGCGCGGGCTGCGGGGTGGCTGGAGGGGTGGCCAGCTTCGGGGCGGTGGATGCGGGCGGAGGAGGGGGCGGCGGCGGAGGCGGCGGCTGGAGCTGCTGCTGGAGCTGCTGCTGGAGCTGCTGCTGGAGCTGCTGCTGCTGGAGCTGCTGCTGCTGGAGCTGCTGCTGCTGCGCCGGCAGCGCCTGCGTCTCGGGCGAGTCCGGCCTGATCGGGTAGACCTTGTCGTAGGTCTTGCGGTACTGCTTGGAGTAGCGGCTGAGCTCCTCGATGGGCAGGATCTGGAGGTGGATGTGCTCCTGGTGGCTTTTGAGCACCAGGATGTTGGAGAAGAGCTTGCCGCAGTCCCTGCACTCGATCTTGCCCGAGGCGTCGGCGGGCGCGGCACTCTCCTCCCGCCGCGCCGACCTCTGCCGGTTCTCATTGTACTGGATCACCAGCTCGAAGCCGAAGTTCTCCAGCAGCGCCCGCACCGCATTGCCCCGGGCGTACGCCGGAATCCTGGGCGGCGGCACGCGTTCCTCGGAGCCGCCCGGCTGCTGGTGCTGCGTGTCGCCGGGCTCCTCGCCGGGGCCCGCCGCCGATGTCGTTGTCGACTCGCCGTCGACATCCTCTTCCTGCGCCTCCTCCATCTTCTCGTCCTCCTCGGCGCTCCGATTCTCGATCTCCTCGCACAGCAGTTGAAGCGCCTGCTGCTGCTGCTGTTGCTGTTGCTGCTGCTGCTGCTGTTGCTGCTGCTGCTGTTGCTGCTGCTGCTGTTGCTGCTGCTGCTGCTGTTGCCACTGCTGCTGCGACTTCAGCTCTCCCAGGATGGAGGCGGCCGCGCTGGACATGGCAAATGCGCCGGACGACCCGGGCAGGACCATCTCCTGGTGCAGCTGAAGGTCGGCGCCGGAAAGACCAAAGGGAAAGAAGAACGGCTGCTGCTGCTGCAGCTGCATGAAGGCTTCCGTCGTCATGGAGAAAGGGGGCAGCAGTGCCGGGTTGAAGAGCTGGTGCTGAAGGAAGGCCGGCTGCTGCTGCTGCTGCTGCAGCTCCTGCTGGAACTGCGCCTGCGCCTGCTGCACCAGGGCCTGCGTTTGGGCGCGTGCCAAAGCCTGTGCCTGGGCCTGGGCCTGGGCCTGTGCCTGGGCCTGGGCCTGTGCCTGGGCCTGCTGGCCTGACGACGGCGTCGGCGGCGCCTCTGCGTGCGCCTTCCTCAGCGCCTCCGCATGCTCCGGCGCCGCCTCCGGCTTGTGCGCCGAGCCACCGGGGGCCGCCTGGGCCTTGGCGTAGTCGCTCGCGGCCTGTTGAACGGCGCTCGCCGAAGCGCCGGCGCCGTCCCCTTTGCCGCCGCCCGACGCCGCCGCGGCCGACTCCTGCAGCGCCGCCCGCGTCTTGGTCTGGTGCAGCACGGAGCGCATGTGGATCTCGAGCGTGGAGCTCTGGCTGTAGGCCACGTTGCAGGTGGCGCACCGGTAGGGCTTGCTGTCGCCGGCGCTCACGGCGGCGTCGCCCTGCGCGGCGCCGCCGGACGGCCCGCCGGAGCCCTGCAGCGTCTTCTTCAGGCGGTTGAGGTGCGACACCGAGTTGTAGTGCACGAGAAGGATGTTCTTCTGCGTGAACGACTCCTTGCACACGGTGCACTTGTACGGCCGCGACGGGTCCAGGAACTTGTCCATCAGGAAGTTGGTGCCCTTGCGGAACGGCAGCGCCCGCTTGGCGTCGCCCAGCAAGTCGTCGCACTCCGGCGCGCCCTCGCCCGCCTCCGCGGTGCCGCCGTGCCCGCCCTCCGCCTCGGAGGGGCCCTCCACGTCGCCCCTGTCGCCGTCGTGCACCGCCGCGCCTTCCTCGCCTCCTCCCTCGGCCGGCGACGGTTCCCGGCGGCCGACCCGGAAGCCGATGCCGACGCTGCCGCAGATCTGGCGCACGTCGCCGTCGCTCAGCTCCGGGTGGCTCGACTCCAGGTGTCTGCCGAGGGCCGCGGGCGTGCGCAGGTTTTGCGGGCACAGCGGGCAGGCGGCCGCGGTGGCGGCGGCGGGCTGGCAGCACAGCTGCTGGTGAGCCAGCGCCTTGTCGGGGCTCTTGAAGCCGGCGCCGCACTGCCCGCAGCGGTGCTTGCTAGCCGCCGCCGCCACCGCTCGCTGCTCCGCGACGGCTCCGGCCGGCGGCTGCAGCTGCTGCTGCTGCTGCAGCTGCTGCTGCTGCCGCTGTTTGGCGTGGGCCTCGGCGAAGTGGGCCTGCAGCGCCCCGGGCGTCACGAACTGCTGCCCGCACCCCTTCTTCCAGCACAGGAAGCCCTTCTGGTCACCACTCGCACCCACGCCAAGCGAGGCCTTCTCTCGGGACGTGCCGGGCCTCTCGGACTTTTCACCATCCTCGCCTGCCACGCAAAGTGAAAACGGTGGCGTTCCGAAGGTTTTTTGTTTGTTACTTTTAAGCGGGCGTGCGCGCGTGGAGAACGGCGGCGCGGCGGTTAGCGCGCTGCTGCGCTACGAACCCGGCGACACGAGTTCGATTCCCGCCCGCGGCCAACACCGGTGACGCTTATCTGAACCGATCCTGGGCCTCCCCTATGTCGACTCAGCCTCAAGTGAGTACCCGTTGCGATGCATAGTAAACATCGTGACCGGGGAGACAAAGGCGGTCGGGCGTGGTGCTGGCCATCCAGCCCCTCGTGTGCCACAGTGCCGGCCTTCATAGGTGCTGCTCGCTGACAGCACTTGCCCCGATGGTCTGTTACAGGCTACACGGAAGGATCTCCGTCTTTGCCTTCCCAGCGCCGACGCTTACTACGCACCGCACCAGGCACTCATTTTTAAGGCAGAGGGACCAGTTCAGATAATCGCCGGTGTTATTAGTTCGATTCCCACGAGCGGGAATCGAACTCGAGTGGGCGGGCCCACGAGAGGCTTACTCGCTGGCGCTGACCGTGACGCTGGTGTACGAACGTCTACGAGCATCGACACGCGTCGACACGACCGTGCGCGCGCGACGATGACGACACAATCGCGGGTTGCCCGGTGGTGGTGGTCGTCGCACCACAGTGGTGGGGGGGGGGGGGGGGTGCGGGGGGTGGGGGGGGTGCTGCCGACTCACCTGTATAGGCGAAGTTTTCCACCGTGGCTATGGTCGTCGCCGCCGAATTCGCCGCGCCACGGCTCATGTCGGCGTTCGTTCCGTCGGCGGCCACGCCAACGCCGGGGAAAAACGCGTCGTTTGGCACGGCGCTCTCGTCACCGGAGACCTGCATCGTGAAGGGGAGAAAAGCGTGTCACCATAGCAGGCGAGCGTGGCGGGCGGGCAGGCGTGGCGGGGGGTGGGGAGACGGGACAATGCGGAGACAATCGCTGCACGCGCGTAATCGCTCGCTCATCCACGCACGCACCGCCGTCTCCGCGAGAGCGCACCGCTGCAGCGATCGTCGTCGGCAACGACCACGGCTCCTCGATAAGAGTCGGCGGTGGCGTGGTTTGGGGCGGGCGACGCAAGTTGGGTTGTTATTGTCCCCACGAGCCGCACGCGAGCACGGCTTCTCTTCCAGCTGCCGGGCGCAGCAGTGCCGACCACATTCAATTAGCGCCAAAAACGGCAAAGCGGGGAGCCGCGCGGTCTCGCGGCGCACAACGGCCAACGGGATGCCTCTTAATTATACACCTTGATTTCATGCGGCCCTAAATAGGGGGATGGTTGAATTATGCCGGGGCTACTCAGCAGCTTTTGCAGGCGGACAGGATAATGACTTCATGTAAATTGATTGCTCCTATAATTGCCGCTAGATTGCCGTCTCCATAATTGAGAAGGCACAATGCGGGGGCTAATGGGGAGCTTATTTTCCATTTTTTCACGACTCAAAATAACCCCCCTCCCCCACCCCCCTGCATTTTGGTGGAGGAAAGCGTCATAATTGCGCCTGTGGTTTTTGCCCCCCCTCCCCCCCGTGCATTTGCTGCAGGGGTCAAGTCTCTTCCCCACCCACTCCCCCCTCCCCACCTCCTATTCCTCCCCCCCCCCCCCCACCGTCGGTTACAATTTAACAGAAGGCTCGGTGTAAATCGTAATTAATTTAGCGAATAAAAAAAAAACCTGCGTGCGAGTGCACACTCCCGCACGTACGCGCCGACACAACCCAGACACACTCCGCTCGCGTTAAAACGTGGCAATTAGCGTTGTTGTCAACGGGCGCCACTTGACGGCGGAGGATCCCGCCAAGACCGTTGCAAGCGTAAATTGCGCTTAATTGTGAGATGGGGACCGCGCGGCCCCAGCACAAAATGGCCATCGGCCCCCTTCTCTCCCCTCTCCCCCCCCACCCTTTTCGAGCGGCGATCTCTGCCACCGACACGAGCGTGTCTCCGTCCGTCCGTCCCCGCTTATTTGAACCGCTCCGTCGGGACGTCGGAGTCGACGGCGCGGGTTGGGCAGGGCCGTGAGTGGCAGGGCGACCTCCGACGGCCTCTTGATAGGGAGGGCCTCTTTCATCCGCACCGAGGGCCCCCCCGATATACGCCGAACGCGGCACGAGACGGGGGAGGGCCTAGCGGCTTCACAAACAGCGAGGAAGGCGGCGCGACTCTCGCGAGCCGCCCGCACGCCTCGCGTGCCTCGTGTCCGTGACCGCACAGCGCTCTCAGGCCTCGTCCAGGCCAACCGGCTCCGGTCGAGCCGAGCATGCGGGCCGCGGCGTCGTCGGTGGGCCGGCGCAGCCGAGCGTGCCGTTAGGTTTTGCGTCGGGCCCGCGCCGCGTTCTCCGGGATCGATGGTGGGGCCATTCGTGCGCCAATCTCGGAAAGAGTTTCTTTGGGTTTTGAACGATTCCGCAAGGGCCACGCATGTCCTCGTGTCTGCGCGAGCGGGAGGCCGACCGCGATTCGCGAGGAGGAACCGGAATGCGTCCTCCTTCCCCATTTCCCCCCGGAGCCTCATTTGTCGGGGCTGCCCGCACTGCCGCCCTCCTTAATTTGTGGGCGGCCTCCGCAAAAGCCGCAAAAAAGCCAAATTACGTGCACGGTGCACGAGCGTGCGGCGCTGGCGTCCGGTAAATAAACAAGTAAATACAACAAACAGACCCTCCACCCCCCCCCCCCCCCCCCGAGATGCGTAAACGATCATTGTTCTTCTTCTCTATATTTCTCCAATAAATTAACGAGCCGCCTTCGTGGTCTCGTCGGTGCGTTGGCACACGAAGGTAAAAAAAATAATCCTTAAGAGACAGGTTTTGCCGTTCGTTCGGCGGTCATGGAGGGGAGGGTGTGGGGGGGTCAGTGGGGGGGGGGGGGGGGCAGCGGGGGGGGGGCCCGTAGGTGCGGGTGCCACAATTCATTACGGCAAAACCGACAGGAGGGAGGCGTGACCCCCCGTGAACCCTGACCCAGGCGGGCGGCAAATTAGACCGTTCTCATTAAGGAAAAGTGGCGCCATCGCCATGAATCGGCCACGGAGATGAGGAGGAGGGAGAGGAGGAGGGGGAGGAGGGCCGCAAGGGGAGGGCGTGGTACGGTTAGACTCCTGGAAGGTCGTGGTGAATTGTAGGGGGAGGGGAGAGGGGGAGGTGTGGTTGGAGGCAGAAAAACCAAATTGGCGGTTGCTTTGTACCCTTCGTGTCCACGGTGCAGTCCCACTACTCCGTCCCCTTCCCCCCACAACCGTGACCCCCGTGACCTCCGCCGCCACCCCCCCCCCTTCCGTGTCCACGCACAGCGGCGAGCGAACGCTTCCCCTAGCAGCGAGCGCCAAAACACCTTTTTGAATTTTGCATGAGGCCGCCGCTGATGCCCATCACTCCCCCTCCTCACCCCACCCCCCCCCATGCCCCCCATCCCCCCAAAGCCTGAGGAGAGGGCCGCCTCGCAGGGCGGAAATTGGAGATGGGGCGCTCGTTAGGAGCCAAGCCAATTTGGAGCGGCTCATGATGAGCTGGGCAGCACTCGGGCTGCTGCTGCTGCTGCTGCTGCCTCCCTCGAGCGAGGCCAGGAAGAAGCGGCGAGGGACGCCCCCGCGGGCGCGGTTGATTGTGAAGTGGATCGAGGTTTTGTGCTTTTTCCTTGCTTTGTTTAACTCGTTCGTAAAGTCGAACGCTAAAAGGAATAAAATCAACAGCAACGAATAATCGCCGGGGTCATATAATATGGCCTAGCAATTGCAACAGTCGTTTGTGTGATCATCATCGTTATTATTTTTAGAGAATATATTTTTTACAAACATCATGGTTGTTGTGACCTGAGGTTGATTCCTGACCAAGGCCAACATCTAGGTCGACCCAGCCTTAAACGTGTACCCGGTGAAATTGGCAATAATTGGCA
Organism: Lampetra fluviatilis; assembly: GCF_964198595.1. Taxonomy (NCBI): domain Eukaryota; kingdom Metazoa; phylum Chordata; class Hyperoartia; order Petromyzontiformes; family Petromyzontidae; genus Lampetra; species Lampetra fluviatilis. Next base: position 1,175,209 of record NC_136337.1, on the reverse strand, counting down.
CCGGGGAGACAAAGGTGCCTGGGTGTGTGATGAATGTACGTGCATGCATGTATTTAAGGCTGAGTCAACGTAGGGGAGGGCCCAGGACCGATTCAGAAAGTCGTCACTGACATTGGGACTCCCGATTTGCACGACGGTGCGCTGGCCGCCACGCGGACGCTCCCCTAGGTTGACTCGGCATGAACATGAGCAACTGGCATGGTGTAGAGGCATCGCCAACGGGGAGGCACAGGCGCGATATTTAGCCACCTCGGAAAGCCATTTCTGGCCATTCCGGCCTTCCGAGGTGCTCGCATTCACAGCACCCGCGGCCCCAGCAGTCCATTAAGGGCGAAGGCCTCACGTCTCGTGCCGCGTTCGGCATAAACACGCGGGGGGGGGGGGGGGGGGGCCCTCAGCGCGGGTCAGAGAGACCCTCCCCGTCGGCCCTCTCTCCCGTCCATCGTACGCAACGCAACGCCGCGTACGTGCGGGACGCACCGCTCGCGCCGGGCCGTTGCCACGCTGCGCCCAATAGAGAAAGGCTCGGCATCAGCGGACGGACAAAAAATATAAACGCACCACAGAATGAACCCCCACCGCCCCAGCACGGGGTAAACAGTAATTGACGTTGCGTTTGTTGCGCCGTCACCGCAGGGCACCGCTGAAGCCGGGCTGGCCAATTATGAGCACCGCGGCGTCGTAGGGCAGCGGGCGCTTGCGGTGGCGGCACCGGACTCCGCTCACCGGGGCTCTCGGCGAGCTCTCACCGGGCTCTCGATGCGAGTCTACGAGTCGACATGTTAGTCGATGGATCTCAATGTGCGGCTACGGCTCTACGGGAGGGTCGAGATCGAACCCGCGGCCTCCTGCGTATCGCCGCCGCCGCCGATATCAACAGCGTCATACTACCGGCCCTGCTTCAGCAGCTGCTGCTGCTGCTGCTGTATGCACGCATGTAGAACGTCTTTCGCAACACATAGCCGAGCGTGCTAATCGGAGGTGCGGGCGGAGCGGGCCCCCCCTTGCTCCGCGTCGAGGATTCGATCTTCTTCCTCGTTAGTCAACGAGGCTTCAGCGGTCGCCCATTCTCCTCCGCTGGCAGCACCGATGCCGCCGCTCGCCGGCCACGAGTCACGTGGCGGGGGGGGGGGGGGCAGGGGGAACGCGGGTGAGGCGGCGCGCGACGTGACGCCCGCGTGCGCGCGATCCCGACCGGACCGTCCGGAGCGGGCGAGCGCACCGTCCGAAAGCCGACCGCTCTCGGGGTGGCGACCGCGGCGGCGTCCGGTACGACGATCGGGCCGCCCGGCGCCTTCGGCGAACGGAAGAAACAGCCGGCACCGGGGGCTGGCTCGGCGCTCGCCCCCCCCACCGCCCCCCTCGCACGCACGTACCGTCTGCATGAGCATGGGGATGCAGTGGGCGGCGACGCTGTGCAGGTGGGTCAGGTGCAGCTGCAGGTGAATGCGGCTGCTCAGCGCGTCCTGGCACAGGGGGCAGCGCAGCAGGGCGGCCGCCGCCATGGGCACCGCGCCGCCGCCATTGCCGGGCGCCGGCGCCGCCGGGGCCTGCTGCTGCTGCTGCTGGTGCTGCTGCTGCTGCTGCTGCAGGGAGGAGTGCTGCCGGGCGACGTGCGTCTGCAGCCGACGACCACACCCACAGGTGAATGTGCAGTACGGACACTGGTACACCTTAGGTTTTGGCGACAAGAGTCGGGAGACAGAGAGAGGGGGGAGAGAGAGAGGACGCGTGGAGGGCGGGGGGGGGGGAATGATTGAATGAAGGGAGAGAAGAGAGAGGCAGACGCAGGAGGGAAAAGGGGGAGAGATTGCACCGGTTAACGTGAACGGGGCGGCAAGGGCGACGATGGAAGGGCAGGGCGGGCGTGGAGAGGAGGTGAGCGGAGCGTGCGATGCGGTGAACGAGAATCGCAAGATCAGAAAGGGGGGGGGGGGGCGGCAACAGGAAGGGGGGGGGGGCAGGAACGACGGAGGTGCGTGGGATTACCGACCGTAACGAACGCAGTTTTACCACGACGCGACGTGAAACAACAACACGCGGTTGCATCGCATCGCTCGTCCACACGGGCACTCCGATCCGCTCTTTGTGTTTGAAAGCACCGCAGCCGCATCCTGCAGCGACGCGCCGCTAACACAACGACGACGTTTAACTAACAACTGGAGGCTGGGCGAGCCGTACCTGGTCGTGCGATGGGGTTTTGTCCTCCAGGGGCTTCGACCTCTTGGCCGGGCTCAGACGCTCCGGAGTGTCCAGCGGCGACGTTCGCTTCTCCGCCAAGAACGCCCGCGCCTGCTCGGCGTCTGCGGAAGAAACGGTGTTTCGTTACTGCAAAAATAAAAGAAACCCGCAAAAACAAAACAAGAACGATCGCTTCTTGCGCCGTCGAGCTCATCGCAACGGTCGTCTTTGCTCGGCTAATTACGCAAACGCGCCGTGCAGAAGGGCCGTTGCCCAAAACGTCGCCCGTCATTTATCGTTTCCTTTTAAGGCGGCAACACACCACTCACGCACACGGCGTTGCTGACACGAGTGCGGTTAGTTTTTCGAGCTCGGATTTGCGTGCATCCGAGCAACGCCCCTTCGACCAAAGTCACAGGCCTACAGAGGGGAGCGCGAGTCCTCAACAGCAACGGCGACGTCACGCCGAGCCGTCGTTACGAGGTTTTACCGTGACCCCACGGTTACGGATGGACGGACCTAATGCGTTCGAGGTCTGTCGCCGTGTTGGTACTCGAGAGATATGCAAGCGAGCGGAGCACAGAGTCGCGCGGCGATGGAGGGAATTCATTTTAAAGTAGTTTTCAAGATTACAATTCCAAATTCCTTTCATCCCATCACCTCTCTCTCTCTCTGCGCACGCCGCGTCTCCCATTCTGATGGCCACATGAACGCGATGTTAACACACCGCACCAGGTACACACACGCATAGACACGTGGGTGTACGGTCATTGTACATGTCTGCACTATGATAAAGATGATAATAATTTACAGCCCATCTTGCGTGCTGTTTGACCATACTTCACTGCGCAGATCGGTGTGGGGGTTGTTTGACCGGAGCCCAGGATCAGTTCAGATAAATCGCTGATATTAGCTGTGGCCAGGAATCGAACTCAGGTTGCCCGGGTTTACAGCGCAGTGCCCTAGGATGGCGCAACAAGCTTTGTTTGGCGAGTGCGTGACCTGAGCGGGAGGAGCAGAGCAATCAACAGCTCGATGACCACCACCAGCACCACCCACTGCCATCTGCGAGTCGCAAAAGCAAACGGACGCCTGAGCGACGGCCAACATTGCGCGCGACGCCGAGGAAGAGAGAGCGGAGGGGGGGCCGCAAGGCCACCGCTCGTCCGTCAGCGGCGAACTGCGGAAGCCGGCGGCGTCGGGAGCCGCCGCACGTTGCTACGCACCCTCCTCACCACCCCCCTCCCGCTCTCGAAGGCCGACGGACGGACGGGACCGGTCCAACGTAGCAATAATTTGATCAAGGGGCGCGAGCGTAAATAAATAAATAAGTAAATGCTTTATCTGGGGATTTGCGGTGGGGGAGCATCGAGCAGCGGCGGCATTAATTTAAAAGCAAAGAGCGGCGGCGGCGGCGGCGGCGGCGGCGGTGTGGCGCACGCGGGGCCGGGGTGATTGGATGCTCGTGGGGAAGGGCGCAGGGACGACTTGGCACGCGTGGTGATTAATGCCGCCCGCCGACAGCCGGAACAGGAAAGAATGATGGGTTTGGAGTTTGTTCTGAAAACACGCGAGCGCACGGACTCGCGCTCACGCGCGTGTGAGCCCCCCCCCCCACCCTCCCCACACCCCCCAACCGCGCCCACGCCCCCTCCGCTCTCACACCCGCTCCCACTTAATTGGCTGGATTAACGGCACGGGGGGCCGGGGCAGCCAAGAGGGCCCTCGGCAAGGCCCCGGGACAAGCGGCACGGAGACCGAAAGACTGGATTGCCCGCTCGGCGCCCCCCGACCCCCCCACCGCCCGCAGCCGCGGCCGCTCTCCACGGTCCACCGCCCCCCACCGCCCCCCGTACAGCCTGAACGGACTTTTGGAGCAAGCGTCGCGAGCGAGCAGCACCTACGAAGACCGCACGCACAACTACGGTGGCTCGCCCCAACCACCCTCCACTCCCCCCCCGCCCCTCTCGCGCCCCCCACACGCCCCCCACACGCCTCAACCCGGAATAATTTACGAGCGCAGGGAAAGAGGTAATTTCATGCTGGATGCGTCATACGGGGCGACGGCAATCACCGGGCGAGCGCGGAGCGTTCAGAGCGAGGCGACGCCGCTCCGCGCCCGGCGCGGTGTCACGGCTCTCGCGGCCGCGCGAGCGCAATCATCGCTAGAAAAAATAAATTTGCGTGGGGGCGCTGGAAGGGAGGGGAGGCAGCGGCAGACGGGGGGGGGGGGGGGGGAAATTAACGAATCGAGGAGTCGGGAAACTCGACAGCGCGGGAGGCCGTGGCGCACCTCCTGAGCGTTCATCAGAATTCAAATTGGCTCAAATTAGATTCTCTCAAATTGAAGCTGCAAGCGGTAATAACCTGGGAAGAGACACTGTCACATGCAATTCCGGGGCCACGTCACATAAGCAAACATCCCACGCCGTGATACCCCTTAAAACACAAAAAAATGCCAAATTAGTTTCCCGCGCGCAGCATTTGTCGGCGGCTGTCGGCGGCTGTCGGCAAAACGCACGCCAACGGCGTCTCCTAGGAGCGCGGTGCCGCGTCCCCGGTAGGCTGGCATGCATCGGGGACACGTGCCCGGCGTGAGTCGCAAAGACAACGAGTCTCCGGTAAGCATCAACGAGACCTTCTACTTCACGGAGTCTCGGTGGGCGGAGTCTCGATGGGCGGAGCCCCTGCACCGCCCTCCCGTAACCCGCCCCCCGCTCCCCCCGCCGTGGATCTGCCACCGTCTACAGGGCCGCGATTTGTTGAACTCCGAACCCAGTAAGGACACCGTCATTCTGGAATCAGTGGCCGCCCCCCCCCCCACCCGGTTAAAGTGAATGGACGGTGTCGATCGGGGGGCGCACGGCGTTGCTGGGTGCGGAGCGAGCGTCCGCGCGGTGCCCCTTACCGGAGCGCTCCCTCTTCTCTTCCGTGCCAGCGGCAGCGGCGGAGTTCCTGTCGAGCGAGCTCTCGTCCGAGTTTCCTTTCTCCGTGAATTCTCCTGCACCGCGAGGGCGGGGGACGACGACGACAAGGGGGTAAGAATTAGGCCGTGTTGCCGTGATGAAGACGGACGCGATGCCGAACGAGAGAAAGAGCACGGGCGCTCGGCGCGGTTCACCAGAATGTCGCATTATCGTCGGGTTCCGACATTCGTGACTTTCCGACGCTCGTCCGCCGAGCCCCGGCAAAACGTCAATTTCGCGTGAGAGCATCGAGAAGCAACTTCGACACCGATTGTTTCCAATAGAATAGCAGCTGTTACAAGCGATAACGTAAAAATTATCGTAATTTTACCACCCTTTGCCAATCCTACTGGTGAGTGTGGATTTGGCGTGGTTCGAGGACCAGTTCGGATGTCACTCGCCGCCGATATTCGCCGTGGCCGGGGACAGAACTGGTCGTCAGGTTCGCAGCGCACCGTGTGCCAGCCACTGTGACAACGGTGATAACGACGGATGACGACGACAATGATAATGACGAAACAAGATCGTGACGCCAGAATCGAGGAGCAATCATCCCCGCCCCCGCTGCGGCTGCACGACGAACGTCAAACAAATGACGAGCGACGCTTGAAGGGCTCGGATGTTCGAGTCAAGCCGAGCCGTCGCGGCGCCATGCCGGATGGGGTGTCGGGAGGGGGGGGCACTGGACTATATTTTGTCCGCGGACGGAGCCGGCCGAACTTAATATTTCCGTGGCCGGGCCGGACCTCTCTCTCGGTTGCGTCACTCGGGAAGAAAGCGAGAATACTAATTTTTGGTGCCCCGCCCCCCCCCCGCTTCTTGCGAAAATAATCAACGTCGAAATGGACCCGGTCAAAAAATAATGAAGATAATGATGATGAGAGGTAGCGGTAGCAGTAGTAGCAGTAGTAGCCGCACTACGGCCCGCTGGGTAAAACGCGCGGGGCCGATGCCAGCCGATAACAAAGCACACGGAGGCGGCGTGGAGCGAGGGTCGAGCGCCGCGATGGGGACGGTCGTTCGGGAACTCGCCGCTCCGGTCCTTTGGAGGCACCGGCAGTTGCGCAACGTGTTGGGGGGGCTGGCGTAGAGACCCATACCCACTCACATAGAGACCCGTAGGTCTACACAGAGACCCACAGACTTACATAGAGACCCCTACCCACTCACATAGAGATCCATAGATCTACACAGAGACACACAGACCCACGTAGACACCCATACCCACTCACATAGAGACCCGTAGGTCTACACAGAGACATGTAGACTTACATAGAGACCTGCAAAGCTAGACAGAGACACACAGACCCACGTAGACACCCATACCCACTCACATAGAGACCCGTAGGTCTACACAGAGACCCACAGACTTACATAGAGACCCCTACCCACTCACATAGAGATCCATAGATCTACACAGAGACACACAGACCCACGGAGACACCCATACCCACTCACATAGAGACCCGTAGGTCTACACAGAGACATGTAGACTTACATAGAGACCTGCAAAGCTAGACAGAGACACACAGACCCACGTAGACACCCATACCCACTCACATAGAGACCCGTAGGTCTACACAGAGACCCACAGACCCGCGTAGAGACCCCTACCCTCTCACATAGAGATGCATAGATCTACACAGAGACACACAGACCCATGTAGACACCCATACCCACTCACATAGAGATCCATAGATCTACACAGAGACCCACAGACTGACACAGAGACCTGTAGAGTTACCAAGAGACCCACGGACTCTATAAGATTTATTTGATTTGACCAGAAGCGACCTGGCCACAAACGACAGCTCAACGGAGTGGCTTATCGCGTGGACATTTACGGGAGCCAAATGCCCATGAGCGCGTGATGGCGATTCTAAATGTGCAGGAGAAAAACGAGAGGGACCGGGGGGGGGGGGGGGGGGGGGGGAAGGGAATGCCGCGCGAGCACGGGGGGAGAAGATGCGAAAGGCGTTTTTGTTTTGGGGCGAGATGTAAACTCTGTTGCGGCTCCTTGCCCTCCTCCGCGTTTGCGGATCGGGCGTCGAGTCGATGGTCACGCACGCCCCGCGGTTCGCTGCACGCCGACCGGAGGGGATTTTTAATTTCACCCCCATTCGTGCATCAGCATCATCAGCATCAGATATCCGCATCATCGTCAGCTGCCGCTGCCATGCTCTATGCAGTGGATGCCGTTCAGGGTCACGGCCCACAAGTTGTCCCGCAAGCCGTGGACAGATCGCGGCCGTCGAACGCCGACGGCCGACGAGACGACGGGCGACGAAGTGAGCGTGCGTTTGTGTGTTTTTTTTTTTTAACCCTCGACTCGTTCAGCCCTAGCAGGGGCCGGTGGGGGGGGGCGGTGGGGGGGGGCTCGGATGATCGGAGGCGAAGCGCGGGGGGCCCGGCTTAGAAAAACCCCCCCCACCTCAAACAGATGTGAACTTCAAACCCGGCGCTGATTGCGTTGGGAGATTAATGGAAACCATCTCCCCCGCGCCGCGGAGCAGTTTGTGTATTAAATTATTACTCGTGGTTATTTTGCTCGAGAGGAGGAAGGGGGCGGGGGGGGGGGGGTGAAATAAATAAATAAGGCGCAACGTTATTAAGCCACGGACGATATTGGAAAGAAGCGACGTGTTCAATCACGCCTCTAATTGGGCGGCTTTGACGGAGAGTTGAGCGGTGGCTTCTGCTCGGCGCCAATAATTGAGGACTGAGCCACTCCGAGTTACTTTTCTACGTGGATAGCGTTTTTGGAATTTTAACAATTAAAGTCTCCCTCTTCGTCCCCTCGATGCTGTTGACGACGATGACGACGACGACGACAAAAGTTACGATGGTACGGATCGTCGGCACGCTCACCCCCGCGGCGTGAGAGTTGAGCGGCGAGCGCTGAACACAGTCGGAGAAATTCTCAGGCCCAGCTTCAAGGGGGGGGGGGGGGGGGTGGGGTTGGGAGTCGGAGGCGAGTGGTGTAAGGAACATTCCATCATTTTGTTCTGGTTATTTTTTTCTTCTTCCAGAAATCTTTTTACCATATTGATTCCATAAAAGCCAGGAAGTATGTCAAATGAGCACATGCCACCGGGTCAAGGGTCACCGGAACACCTCCATACCATATTGCTCGGCCGGATCTAATAAACGGGGGGCGGTGCGAGACGGAGAGAGAGAGAGCGCGAGTGAGAGAAAATAACCAGGCCACGCCACAAGAAGATTTAGGACTTGACCTGATTTGATATGGTCATTGCCTAAGCCAGCACCGTCTTTGATTCTATGCCATTGTTATTAGTAACCTGGCAGAAAATGTAATCAAATGGAGTAGAGGTCTCCGGGGGGAGGGGGAATGAGGTATAAATCAGGAAGGGGCTGCGTGAAAATATAATACGCTCTCTCGCTCTCTCTATATATATGTTTTTTGACCTACCCGGCGTGCAAAGCCTATTAAAAAGAAGCTAATGTATAACATATATATACAGGCACGACCAGCGATACCGTGTGTAAATAATCACGTTCGTAAAATCAAATGACGTTATTGGTGGTGGTGATGCTGCTGCATTGGCAGCGGTCGCGTAGACAACAATAACAACAACAAAAACAGCTCAAAGCGTGCTGTCAATTACGACGCACGCGTGGACGTAACAGGCGGGGGAAAAGTGCATGGCCGGCGATGGCTCGGGCCCTCATCTTTGCAGCGCGAGCCGTAAAGTCGACCGCGTGTCTCCGTGCGCACGCATCTGAAACCGCTTGCCTTTGATCGCTCAATCAGGGGGGGCCCTTGGCTGGGGGGGGGGGGGGCACGTGACGCACATCTCAGGGACTCGGCTTTCGAGTGCGCCGATCACAAATCCCCCACGGTGGAGCCAGCGGGGTTAGCGCCGCGAGTTCCGATTCCCAAACCACGTCCCGTTCCGTGGGCACCCATCGCCGGCGTGGTGAAGTACGGTCAAACAGGCAGCTCTGTGACAAAATATTCGCGTTCACATTTACTGTGATTACATTCTTCCAATTGCGTATTACACCTAAGAACATTTATTTTATATATCCTGCGGTATTTAAAAAGAAAACGGTATTTCACTTCCGCGTGGCCTTCCGCGGCTTGATGCTGCATGGCTCTCCGGCGCGTCCTCCGGTCGTGCCGTGGCGCCGTCGGCCGCGACGTCCGACGTTCCACTCAGCAAAGCCAGGGAGGAGCTTCTGCGGGATCCACGAAAGCACCGATGCGTCCTCGGCCAGAGGACCCCCTCCCCAGGCCGCGGCGACCGCCGCGAACTAAACGGTCGCTCCGCGAGGCTGGGAGCGAAACGCCGGGCATCGTGCCCAACAAACGCCGGCACAGACCGTGAAAACCGATGCGGTGGATGAGCGCCGGCTTTGGCGTCCCAAGTAGAGTTGTCCCGGGTGATGTCGGGCGAGGCGCAGAGGCCGCGGGTTTTGCATGAACTGCGCGGGCCGGACGGGCGGCAAAAAAACCAAACCAAAACTATGCCGGGTGACGGCCATGCCGACGGCCTCCGGTCCCGAGCCGTGACGCCCGTCGGCGCGGTGGATAACGACGATAGTCGGTTCCCCCAGTGGGCGAGCCACCCAGAGGCCCCCGGAAGGCCCCCCCCCCCGGGGGCCAGGATGCCACGGGTGGGCCCCTTTGGCCACGAGCGACGGCAACACAGGTGCGCCGGTTGTGGGGCCCCGCTCTCTGTCGGCAAACGACCCCATTTGCCTCCCCACTCTCGGCAGCTCTACTGCTGCCGGCGATGGTGGCGGTGACGACAGGATCCTGGTGGCGGTGGTGGCGGTTGTTGATTGGCCTCTGACGATGTCGGCGGCGGTGGAGAAGACAGACTGCGCGGTGATGATCGTGACGGCTGAGATGATGATGGCGGCGGTGACATGATGCTGGTGGCGGTGCCGGTGATGGCGGCGGTAATAATGACGGCGGCGTTGATTGGCCTCTGCCGATGGCGGTTGGGGAAGGGACAGGCTGCGTGGCGATGATTATGACGGCGATAATGATGATGGTGGTGGTGATGACAGCGGTGGTGGTGATTTGTTACATGCTTTGGGGGGCAGCGTCTCTGGGGGAGGGGGGGGGGCGGAGAGGCGAGGCAGCTGCAGTGATTGCCTCGTGGGCTCGTGCACCGCAATAATGAGATGACGCTCCCCGTTACGCTTGCGCTCCCGGGCTGGTGGGGGGGGAGGGATTGGGGGAGGAAGGGAAGTGTGGGGGGGGGGGGGGGCGGGGGGTTGTTAGCGGAGCTGTCCACGGTGGTCGTGGCGCCGGGGGGAGGGGGGGGGGGCTGTGAGGGTTGTTTGCCGGATCGGGGATGAGAGTCACGGCGGCCGACGATGCTCAAATCTCACCGAGCCTCGGTCCCCCCTTCCCGCCCATCCCCTTGCCCTCCTCCACCCCCACCCCCCCACCCGCTCGATTGAACAAACCCTCACCGACCGACTTCTTCACCTCTTCACGGCTCCAACGCTGCTGCTGCTGCCGCTGCTTGTTACCGGCCGCTCGTCGGTTCGGGGGGTGCTCGCCGACCGTGATTTGATTCGAGAGCCCGCGGACTGTGGCCCAGGCACCGCGGCCCAGGGAACGTTGTCCAGGCACCGCGGCGCACGCGGCAACGCGTTGGGGACGCCGCGCCAGGCGTGGCCGGGGGCGGCGACTCCCCCGTCGGTTCGCGTCGAGTGCGCCGCGAGGCGCCAGCGGCCACGGCCAAGCGGGCAGGGGTGGGCGGCCCCTCGGTCGAGCGGCTTCCTTCGGCCGTCGTCGCCGTCGCGATATCTGCCGCCTTAGAAACCCGGCTCGCTCCCCCCGGTCTCGGCGCTCGCAGTTCAAGTGCCCCCCGCCCCGCCCGTCCCGCCCCCACCCACCTCTAAGCCCGCCCCCCCCCCCCCCCCCGCCACGGCCCACAACCCCCCAGCTTTATCGACGACCACGTGGGCTACCCGCCGCGGCTAACGTTCGGCAGGTTTTTCCCCGGCATTCCATTCTGGAACGAATGCCGGGGGAAGGGGGCCTCGTAAATCAGATCCGTGCCGCGCTGGCCATCCCCCCCCCCCCCCCCCCGGGGTACCGAGAGGCCGATGGCGCTGCGAGCCGGCCGGTCGGCTTGACGGCCGGAGGGCCGAGCGACCGCGATAACGCGAGCCGGCAGAACGGCCGCGAGCGTCTCCCGCCGGCGGCTCTCCGCGCGAAGCGCTCACCCGGTTACTCAGGACTAATGAAGTTGGCGGGTAAACAACAAGTAAACAACAAGTAAACAACAAGTTTCCCCACTTCGGCCACGCTTGGGCGGTGGCCCCCTCCACCCCCCCCCAACCCCCCCCCCCCGCCCCTTCCCCTTCCTCCCCCCCCAGCTCTGGCGGCAGAGACTGAAATTGGACGAGGTGCAGGCAGCTTCGCCACGGACGCGTAATTAACGGGGAGGACTCACACCGGCGTCGGGATCGCCTCTCTCCCCACGCGGAACCCCATCAGGATCCACGTCGTTTGGGAGCGGCGATGGCCGATGGCCAGATCGGCGTCTGCTCGAAGCCACTCGCAGCCAAAAACGCGGCAATGTCACCCGTTGACACATTTCGCTTTGGCTTCTTTGGCTGGCCCAGAAACCTCTCAAGCATTGGCAGGCGGTCGCTCCGAATTTGGGACGGAGAAATAGCTCCCTGAAGGACTCGCGCGGTCGCGTGCCGTGCCGCCACGGCCCCGGCCGTCCTCACGCCGACCAAAGCCGCTCGCGCTTGCCAGCGGCTCCCCGAGGCGACCGAGAGCCGATCGGAGCGAGCGCCAGGGAGGGGGCGGGGGGGGGGACGCGCGGTACGCGGAGCGCAAGAGTCGACGGCTGCGCGGGGTCACAGGCGCCGGACCACCTCGTTCTCCTTTTCCAAATCCTCACGTCGCCCTTCCCCTTCCTCGGTCGGCCTGCCCCGTCGTTCGCGAGCGGTCGCCGTGTCGCCTGCCCCGAAAGTCCCCGAGTCCCCGAGGCAAACCTGCCGGGACGACGACGACGACGCTACGAATGATAATAATCATCAAAAAACAAAAAAACCATAACAGTAGCAATAACCCACGGCAAAAAACATCCGCCCGCACGCGACGAAATGACGGAGGGGCGCCCCCGGCGATCAGCGGGCGACGTGCGGATCCGCGCGTGCAAATGGGAACACGCGGCGATCTACAACGATGACCCCGTGGGCTCATTGATCGCGGACGACACTCAGGAGCCGGCGTGGGGAGGGGGATCGATATTCAAATCCCCGAATCAATATGCAGATCGCGGATCGCTGCAGGGGGGCGAGGGGGGTGACGCCCCCCCCCCCAGGCCACGCAGTCCTCGCGGACAAAACGTTTTTGTCGCTTTTCAATTACGCTCCAACACGGAGCGTGCGTGGAGAGAAATAATGATCGCCAATAAACGTGACCGCCCCACCACCCCCACCGGTTTGAAAGAATCTATCGATACGGAAATGGCGCGCGTAGTTGTTCTTTTTTTTATTCGTCGCTATTCAAATGGGGGCAATCGATTGCGCGTTTGGCGCACTGCGCATGTGCCTCGCCGCCACCGCGCCGGCCGCCACCACGGCGCCGGCCGCCGCCGCCGGCGACTCCGCTGCACCTCGCTCCGCCGGCGCCGGAGCTCCCCCCCCCCCCATCATCACCACCACCACCCCCGAGTCAATTAATGAATTTGGCAAATTTTTGTTTTTCTTCCGTTGACACTCCACGCGTTGCGGCGAGGGTCGCTGTTGGTCCGAGGGGGGCGGCAGTGGGGGGGCACCTCGCGACGTGGCCCGGCAACCGCAAGGTACGTGACGCGCCGCGCCGTGCCGCGCGTTCCTCTTCACCTGACGGCAGGGGGTGGGGGGGGATGCCGGTGGGCGGGGGGGGGGGTTCGATTCTCGCCGTTCGCCTCTCCTCGTGACGCACGGACGACGGCGTGAGAGCGAACGCGAGGCGAGGCGACGCCTTCGGGAACAAAATATAAATAATTATTATGAAGCGGCCGCCCGTCGGGCCTCGGCTGTCGGCGTCGGCGCCGCGAACGCCGAAATCGCGCTCGCCCTAATCGGTTTAACACCCTCTTCCCCCGGTTCATTAACGGCTGAGCTCTCTCTCTCTTGCCGCCATCGATTGGCCGAGGCGGCGTTAGCCGCATCCCGCGGCGGCCGGCGCACGTCAGCGCCCTCGCCTATTGGCATATCAATTAACGCAATCAATGGGGACGACGCGCGCGCGCGCGCACGCCGGCAGCTGTTAAACGGGTGACAACAGAACGCGATGTCCCCCCTCCTCCAGGCCCCCACCCCCCACAGCCTGCATCCCCGCGCAGCCGAGTGGCGGCGCGGCGTCTCCCGTGCGCCGCCGCCTTGCCTGCCCGCTCGGGTTTGCCACACTTCCTGCTTTTCCCGAGGATCGTACGCGTTCTTTGCCGAGGTCGCTGCTGTTCTGGCAAACCTCTAAGTCTTCAGCGACCATTGCGATCGCTGTCGGCTGTGTAGTAGTCGTAGTAGTAGTAATAATAACAACGATACAGCACGCCACACGACGCATTCCCCCCCTCCTCTTTCCGGCCTCCTTCGTCTCTCCACGTTTTTTTTGCAACTCAGGATCTGGCGACCCTAAGGCCCCCCCACCCCCCCCAAGCAGGAAATAATATATTTTTTGGGGAGCCACCGTTCGTCGGCGAGACGAGATTGGCGTTCTTCTCAGAATGCCACGTCGCGCTCTGCGTGGCTTTTTTGTTTCTCTCTCGACCTTCGGAGGCTTTTTTTCCTTTCTGCCGTGGCGCCTTTCCCCCCCCCCGGTCTCTCCGCCGGCAAAATGGGGTATCCGACTTTCGCGTTCCAACGACGTCGGGCCCACGAGAGAACGTCGCCCCAACGTCGGTAACGTCGGGGCCAACGTCGGCGCAACGTTTCCGCGTTCGCCGGGAATCACGACGACGGCGACGGCGTAACGGCCCTGCCGCTCGCCGACGCGCCAACGCCACCACCAACGCCCCAATCGTCGCTCCGGCCGCTACGGCCCCCCCTCCTCCCCCGGTTTCTACTCCGAGCCGCTAGCAGATGCCCGCTAGGTCGCGGAACAATTAGCGCCATCACAGCTCGGCGCGTTACAAACGACGTGCCGGGGCAGTGCGGTTACCCCCCATCCCACTCAAAGCTTGCGCCGTGGGGCAAACGCGGTGCCGGGGAGAGCGCGGAGGTGTCGTGTGGGCAGGGGGGGGGGGCTCGTGGAGAGGGTGCACGCTACTCCGTCCGCGGGAGCGCACACATGCATGCACACACGCATGCACACGCGCATGCACACACGCGCATGCACAACAGCGCACACACGCGCACACACACACACGCACACGCGCACACACGCGCACACACGCACGCACACGCGCACACACGCGCACACACGCACGCACACACGGCAGACGAGGCCGCGTCTCGACTGCTCCAATTTGAGGCATTAACGTCTCCTGCTGCCTTTGTCCTCCGCGTACAATATCCCGAGGGCAGCGAGCAAATGCTTTTCTCTCATTACTCCTCGTTCTGTGTATAATAATAATAATAATGACAAGAAAAGTGTAGGAGGAAGGTGGGGGGGGGGGGGGTGGTGGTGATGGTGGTGGAGGGAGTGGCCCTGGAGGGGGTGGGGGGGGCAGGAGAAAGGGGGGTGGAATAAGAATAATAAAAACGCGTGCGGCGGGCACGAGAAGCGAGCGCTCTCGTCTCCCCAGGAGCAACCGAAACGCCCCCCCAGAGCGGTCTGGGTCCGGGTTGCACGGCTGGGGATTTGACGACTCGTGGCCGAGGTGACAGCGGTGACAGCGGGGGCAACTCTCCACGCGGACGGTCCAGCTAGGGGGCGGAGCAAGCTAGGCAGGGAAGGTGGCCCCCCTCTCTCTCTCGCTTGGAATCCGAGCCGCCTGACCATGCACGCCGACTTTTTAATTATCGCCGGCGAAGGCGATCGCACGGCAACAGTGACGATCGCCCCGCTGGATCTCCCTCCTCCCAGCGCTGCCCCCCCCCCCAATCCCTCCGTCTTCACTGTCCCATTCCTTACCCCCCCATCCCCCTACTTGTTCCTGGGGCGTTCGTTCCACGTGTCGCACGACCCCCAGCCTTACCCCCCCCCCGTCTCTCCTCCTCCCTCCTTTAATATAAATCGGCCAACATCCATATTACGGGATAATTAGGTGATCACAATTAACTGTGTTCCGGATGATGTGCCGGCGGGTGTTGTTACAGCAAAGGTTATGCCATGGGGCAGATGCAGTACCCGGCATTTCTCATTAACCGCGTCCGCCAGGCTTTTTTTTCTTTTTGCGCCGGAGCGGGAGATGGGAAGGGAACGCGCACGCACGCACGCACGCACGCACGCCGGTGACATGCATCGCAATGACCTTCATTTTTTTTACTTTACAGCCACCGCGATAATTTCTGCGTTCACACCTCCTAATGTCACGCGCGGGTAAAGCGCTCCCCCCGGCGGCCCCCCCACCACCTTACCTTCCCTCCTGGAAGTGGCTCGTGGGGGAGGCTCGGCGACGATGACGATCATCATGGTGACAATGACGGTGGCGATGATCATGGTAACAATGACGGTGACGATCATCATGGTAACAAAGAGGGTGACGATGATGATGATCATGGTAATAATGACGATCATCATGGTAACAATGACGATGACGATCATCATGGTAACAATGACGATGATCACGGTAACAATGACGATGATGATGATCATGGTAACAATGACGATGATGATGATCATGGTAACAATGACGATGATGATGATCATGGTAACAATGACGATGATCACGGTAACAATGACGATGATGATGATGATCATGGTAACAATGACGATGATCATGATAACAATGACGATAATAATAGTTCAATTTGTAACGCGCGAAAAAATTTGCAGACGTAGTGGCTGCAACTCAGAGGCGCGGAGCCAAGCTCAGAGTCGCTCGAAAGCACGTGGTTGTAGAGGTGAGTTTTTAAGTTTTTCTTGAAGGAGGCGATTGAGGTGATGCTGAGAATGTGCAGAGGGATATCGTTCCAGACTGTTGGGGCTGCCACCGAGAAGCGGCGCATAGACACGATGACCATCCTGGATCTTGGTATCAAGAGGAGGTCGTGAGTCGCGCTGCGCAGGCATCTGCCGTGTGCTGAGCTGCAAGTTGTCAATAATGAAGAGAGGTACGGCGGGCAGGCGGATATGAAGGCATTGTGGCAGAGGCAGGCGGTCTTGTATGTGACCCTACTGGCGATGGGGAGCCAGTTGAGAGCACGGAGACGAGCTAGTGAGTCGAGACGGGGATGAGTGTGGGCAATGACGACGCGTGCTAGGTTGTTTTGTAGTCTTTGAAGTTTCTTTAGGTTGCAAGCGGAGGTCCGGACTAGGATGGAGTTGCAATAGTCAAGGCGAGACCCAACTATGCAACATGCCAATGTGTTGGCAATTTCAGTAGAGATGAGAGGACGTAGGTGTCTAAGAGCCTTCAGGTGAAAGTTACATGAGCTGATGATATGATTGGTTTGACGGTCGAAGGATAAAGTTGAATCTAGGATGACACCGAGGTAGCTGAAGTGATCGGTGAACTTGATGCTGTGACCGAAGATGTGTCTGTGTGTGGGGAGTGCTGCTGAATTGAGACGTTGCTTGGGTACCAAACATGATGGCCACAGACTTTTTCGGATTAAGGGCTAGGTTGTGTGCAGTGAACCATTGTTGCACGGCGGTGGTACATTCTGAGAGCCTCTCGAATCCAGATGCATTGCTAGAATCGATGGCGGTGAATAGAATCGTGTCATCCGCGTATGAGTGATGCTTGACACCGAAGCTTGCGATGAGCCGGCCGATCGGGGAAGTGTAGGTTGTGAAGAGCAGGGGACCTAGTACAGAGCCCTGGGGAACCCCGCAGAATGCTGTTGTTTCAGGCGATGTGGACATGCCCACCCTGACTGAAGATTGCCGGTCAGAAAGGTACGAAACTATCCACTTGAGTGCTGAGCCGCATATACCGAAGTCGGATTTCAGGAGGGAAGTAAGGAGCGAGTGGTTGATGGTGTCGAAGGCTGACGAAATGTCCAGATTTACAAGTGCAACAGTTGAGCCGGAATCAATGATCGTTAAAATGTCATCGAGCACTCTAGTGAGTGCTTTTCTGTGGAATAGTTTTGACGGACAGCTGACTGGAAGCAGCAGTAGTTTGATGATGATGATCATGGTAACAATGACGGTGATGATGATGATCATGGTAACAATGACGGTGATGATGATCATGGTAACAATGATGATCATGGTAACAATGACGATGATGATGATCATGGTAACAATGACGATGATGATGATCATGGTAACAATGACGATGATGATGATCATGGTAACAATGACGATGATGATGATCATGGTAACAATGACGATGATGATGATCATGGTAACAATGACGATGATGATGATGATCATGGTAACAATGACGATGATCATGGTAACAATGATGATGATCATGGTAACAATGACGATGATGATGATGATCATGGTAACAATGATGATGATGATGATCATGGTAACAATGACGGCTACGATGACGGCGTTGCCATTTGTTAACCCAGCCAAGTTTATAACGTCACACGAACAACTACGGAAGGTGCTGTAATTACCGCTTTCGACGCATTCGCAGCGACGGATTTGGCGATCGTCGCGGTGAATTCCGCCGCGCTCGGCAAAAAAAATATTACGGCTCCAAATGCCACCGAGGGCACCCGCGGGGGGGGGGAGGGGGGCGGGGTGGTGTCCTCGTGCGTCCGGGCCGCACCAAACCCCCCCCCCCCCCAATAAGATTATTATGA
>NC_136337.1:1155644-1157004 GCF_964198595.1 Lampetra fluviatilis | reverse complement strand
AGCGCGGCATGAGGAGCCGCGTTTTACAGCTCATGGGCAGTGGGCAGTGGGGAGCGGGCAGGAGGGGAGCGGGGAGCGAGCGCGGAAAATTGCTCGAGAGTGGTTCTTACTCACACCCCACCCACCGCCGGCCCCACACTTTTCACTAACAGGCATTTACACCTGCCAGACCGGCTCGGTCAATCATGCCAATCCTCACCCCCCCACCACCACCACTCTACCCCCCCCCGCCCGCCACCACTAACCCGTCTGCAGCGATCCCTGCCTCCATTTAAGCCAGCAGCGTTCATCTGATGTCACTACACGACCACCTCCGTTCGTGACCTGCACGACCCTTGGGGGCGAGGGTGGGGGCGGGGCGGGGGTGGGGTGGCGGGGTGCTTATGGGATTTGCTCTCCGGCTCCGGCAGGGGGAAAAAACGCGCGTCCGTGTTTACAAATCGCGGTCTCTCTTTTGTGCCGTGTAAGGGGCCGTTGCCCGCCCGAAACGTCGCCTGTTGCTCGTTGTTTTCTTTGAAGGCCACACCGCACGCAGTGTCGGCGACCAGTTGCGGTGAGTTTAAAAGAAATTTTAGCTGGGATTTGCGTGCATCCGAGATTCGGGGCAACGTTCCCTCCGATCGATTTCACCGCAACGACGCAACGCGCCGAGCCGTCGTTTGATGTCGGACCGTCGTGACGAGGGTCACCGTGATGCCCACACTACGGACAGATGGACGGACGGAGCTGATGCATTCAAGCTCTGTCGCCGGACAGTTTGCCACTCGGGAGACACGCCAGCGAGCGGGATCACAGAGTCGCGCGGCGATGGAGAAAATTAATTTTCAAGTCGTTTTCAAGATTCCCCATTCTGAATTCCTTTCTTTCCATCACCGACCTCTCCCTCCCTTCCGCTCTCTCTCTGCGTTCCGCGTACCCTTCTCAAAGACGGCAGCCACCGTGGCCGTCCTTCCAATGTAAACTCCTCCCAGTTGCATCCAAGTTGGTTGCATCCCAATAGCTTCTGTAACTTCGTTTGCTGTCTTCTTGCAATTTTACGTTTCCCGGCCAAGTCTCGTTTTTTTTGTTTGTCTGATTTACACGACTTGGGCCTTTCTATCATTATTATCATTGATGCTCTTGTTGAACATGCTTGTAATCCATAATATATTGCATTGTTATTATATATATATTGGTACCCATATTGTGCCGTGTCCACGCAACATTTAACATCGTTCTTCTTACAATCCACATTCATGTGGCCTCTAGTTAGCTTGGTCGCATTACTTTTACCATTGAGTGTACAGACGCCAAGACACACAGACAGACAAGACAAAGATCCCCTGTATTATAGCCTTAACAGACTGTTGGGGCAAGTGCT
>NC_136337.1:1115644-1145644 GCF_964198595.1 Lampetra fluviatilis | reverse complement strand
CACCCCACACACCACACACACAGCGCTGAACACACACACACCCCACACACCACACACACAACGCCGAACACACACACACACACACACCACACACACACACACCACACACACAACACACACACACACACACCCCACACACAGCGCCGAACACACACCCACCACACACACACCACGCACACAGCGCCGAACAGACACACACACACCCCACACACACACACACCCCACACACACACACACACCCCCCACACACACACCCCACACACACACGCCCCACACACACACACAGCGCCAAACACACACACACACTGCGCCAAACACACACACACAGCACGTCGAACACACGACTGTCAATCCACTGCTGGATGGAGGTTATCCCGGAGCCGTGGGGAGTTTGTTGGACCATACTTCACCGCCCGCTGGTCGGCGAGGGTTGGTTTAGGTGGGTAAAGTGGAGGGAGGGTGGGAGGGGTGCCAGGGACCGGTTAACTCGGAACCGATCACCACTGTGACACTGCTCCCCCCATAGAATAATAACCACAAAGACGACGACGACGACGATGATGACATAACATAGCACGATGTTGAAATGCCTTAATGGAGACTCGGCAGGGCAGGAATGAAGGTGGAAGTCTCCGAGGCAAGAACTCCCAACGTTGGCCCTCAACCACCCGAGAACATTTCCCCTTTGACTGTTGATGCTGGCAAAACGTCGTACTTAGATTGGCGCATTTGGTTTAACGAATTGGCCACGTTCTGTTTACGCGACACAACCTTACCGATTGGCTGTGTCGGGTGGTGGCGGGTTTGACGACACATTTATATATTTACGCGATCCAACGCAAAACAAAACCTGGACGATATTGGTCGCGAAAGCCTCCTCCTACGTGTCTGTCGCTGGTCACACGCGGCCCACGCGTTCCATCGGAGTTTTGATCGACGAAGCCCAAGCCGCTGCCCGCTGGCCATCGGCGGTGGCGTCTCCCTCGCGACTCCTCGCCGACTCGAATCAAGACGCCGACGCACCCAGAAGGGCACTCCGTGCCCTAGCGGCTCCCGGGGGTCTCGTCGGAGACCGCCAAACTCGGGGCCGGAGCGCGGCTCAACTCCGCGTTCCGATAACTCCTCGCCGCCACGCTGAATATCCACCGCCCACCCAGCACCCCCTCAACCGACACCTCGGTTCATCGTTGGCACGCAACGCCGTTCCATTTTTTGTACGCAAGGGGAGAGAAAAGTAAATCTGAGCGAGCGTGCTGGAGGGCGCGGCAAAGTGCGATCTCGTACTCGCCTAGGACAAAACAAAAAACCCCAATAATAAAGAAGGTAATAAACGACGTGCAAAAAAAAATTTGCCGCAGTTTGAAAACCATTCGGGGTAAAGATAAAAAAACACAAAAGCAGGGCTGGCCACGAAGGAGAGAGGAATTTTTCTTGCCACTGGGCGGTGGGGGGGGCGGGCGGCGGGGGGGGACATTATTCAAGAACAACGATCTGTTAGTTTTGTGAAAAAACAAACCTCGAGCTATGCCGTTTTCTTTTTGTATTCTTTAAAAAAAATGCCCCCCTGCTCAAACATGTCGCTCAAACAAACGCAACGGACTGCATCGCACGCGGCCGATGAGGCCCCGTCGCGCTTTCCCTCCGCGGTTATCCTTCCCTCGACCCTGGCTCTACCCCTCCGCACTGCGCTTTGTTTTTAAGTAAACGCAGTTCATTTCCTTTTCAAATGCCGAAACGGGGCAAACGCTCGCACGCTCGGACACGCACGCACGGGAGAAGACGCGCGGACATCTGGGGGCGACACGCTCCTGAACGAGAACACCTTTTGTTCACTTGCACTCGTCTCGCCGGGACGTAGCCGCCAAAGGCGCAGCCCCTGCAACCTGCGTTGCTCATCGTATCTGGCAACAAAACAGTTGTGTTCAGAGGTTAGAACACCAAACAGAAACCTATTGCAAGGAATCCCGTCTGCATTCAACAAATATGGTTCATCTTAACACAACTGTACTCTTTGGTTCTTTCGGTAAAGTCACGAGGGTAGAAGTAAAACGAAATAAATCACGACGTTTCGATAGCAACACAAGCCATGGTCTTCAGGTGAAAACCGCGACAACCGCGATGTCTGCTGCTCACCGCGATGTCTGCTGCGGGCGGTTGTCGCGATTTTCACCTGAAGACGATGGCTTGTGTTGCTATTGAAACGTCGTGATTTATTCTGTTTTATTTCGACCTACGTGACTTACCGAAAGAACCAAAGAGAATGGATTCCTGCAGTCACGAAAGCTTCAAATCAAGACTTAACACAACTGTTACATTGCCAGAAAGGGTCAAACCTACTCTTACATTTCGATGCTGGCCAGGGAGGTCCCATGAAAATAAACCTCTTGGCCAGTCCGACGGGATGGGAGATTGGCCTGCCGCGGGCTGATGCTTCCACAGACCGCTGTAATTTTACACGCCGGCAAAATAACCTGCGCTGGTTTCGATTTTCTTGGGTGACATCGGCAAGGTTGCAGAGGGAACCGCGTCCGCATTTTCATTACACGCCGTCATTTCGTTTTCACGCCAGAAGATGCTGCTGCTGCTGCTACTGCTGCTGCAGTTGCTGTTACTACTGCTGCTGCCACTGCTGCTGCTGCTACCGCTACTACAGCTGTCAGCCTGCCGAACCCGCGAGCCCCAGAGGCTGGCACCGGTTCGATTCGATGTCCCGGCACGGCGGTTGTGAACGATGCAATGAGTTTCTTAAATCCCTTCCTCCACCACCATCCTGGCCACCACAAAGACAAAAATCCCACGTGTAGCCTTAACAGACTGTTGGGGCAAGTGCTGTTAGCGAGCACCTACAAAGGCCGGCATGGCACACGGAGGGGTGGGTGGCCAGCATCGCGCCCGGCCGCCTTTGTCTCCCCCGTCGCGATGTTTACACACCGCACCTGGTACCCATCTGAGGCTGAGTCAACCACTGGTGCTGACCGTGAGCGGGAATGGAACCCGGGTCACTGGGTTTCGCAGCGCAGCTCGTCGACCGCTACACTACCTACCGCTCCCCACCACCACCACCACCCCTCACCACCACCACCACCACCACACCCCACTACCACCACCACCATCACCACACCCCCCACCAGCACCACACGCCCCGCGTGAGTTGCAGCAAGAGGGTCTGTGGCCAGCGTTGGACAGGAAAGGCTCAGACACCACTCCAGGGAGAAGAGTCTGACGTGAAGGAGAGGCTCTGGAGGGGAGGCTGAGAGGGACAAGTCACCGCCCCCCCCCCCCGCGACCCTTGCTCAAGCCAAGTGGGCACGAGCCGGAGATTGGGGGGGGGGGCTCGCGACCGGGCTCCTTGAGCCTCACGCCCCCCCCTACGGGGTGGGGGGGGGGCAAAGTGGAAGAATAAAAAAAAAACGACGCCGCTGCAACAAATCCCACGACCGAATATTGCGTTGCTCCGGGCCCCGCGAGGAGACGACGCTGATGAGCGGGCGGGGGCAGGTGATGACGAGGTAGGAGGAGGAAGAGGAGACGATGCTGATGGCGAGGCTCTAATGAGCAGGAAGAAGAGATGGTGTGGAGGAAGAGATGATGACGACGATGAGAAAACGATGCCAATGAGGAGGTGATGATAATGAGGAAGCGGAGAAGATGATGATGACGATGATGACGAAGACAAGACGATGACAAGGAGGAGGAGGTTCATGAGGAGGATTAGGGGATGGATGGAGGGGGTAGATAGAGGACGAGTAGAGAGATGCAGCTGGAGGGGGGGGGGGATGGGGGGGGCGGGTAGGTGTTGGAGGGGGATGGAGGAGGTGGTGGTTGATGGACGGATGGAAGACGAGGAGGAGGAGGAGCGCGTAGCGGGTGCCACGGGGCACGCCCGGTGGTGCCAGGAAGAGGCCGGGGCGGTGGCACTGGAGGTGGTGGTGCTGGGGGTGGTGGCACTGAGGGTGGTGGCGCTGGGGGTGGTGGCGCTGGGGGGGGTGGTGCTGGGGGTGGTGGCACTGGGGGTGGTGGCGCTGGGGGTGGTGGCGCTGGGGGGGGTGGTGCTGGGGGTGGTGGCACTGGGGGTGGTGGCGCTGGGGGTGGTGGCGCTGGGGGTGGTGGTGCTGGGGGTGGTGGCACTGGGGGTGGTGGCGCTGGGGGTGGTGGCGCTGGGGGGGGTGGTGCTGGGGGTGGTGGCACTGGGGGTGGTGGCGCTGGGGGTGGTGGCGCTGGGGGTGGTGGTGCTGGGGGTGGTGCTGGGGGTGGTGGTGGGTCGGGGTGGCCCACAGAGCGATCCTCTCATATGGAATCAATTTGCGTGGAATCGAAAACTCGGCAGATTGGAAACAGCTCTGCTTACAAAAGTGGGTTTTATGACATTGTTCAATTTTCCAATTACGAAGGCTTGCGGTTTTAAGCAGCAACGCAGTTTTTTTAATGTATTCATTATTTATTTGTGTTATATTTTTTCCACTCGTAAAGTTCTGAGCATCTTTAAACATGAATAGGGGGAAATTCTCTCTTACCTTCTGCGTTTTGGCAAAAAACCAACGGGGATAAATATAGATATTTTCTTACCATACATTTTTTTTCGTGGAGAGAGGTGGGGTGGGGATGGGAAAATAGGTAAATTTGGGCCCGTGTAGTAATAATTTTTTTTAACACACTAGGATGTTTTTTACACACTCGGAAACCGGATGTTTGAAAGTTCTAAATCAAGTTCGTTCTTTCTTTCTTTCTCATGACCAAACACTGCCGAGGGTTTTACGCGAACACCGGCGACGTGACATGACATCCCCCCCCGGTGCCAAAACACTTTTCGTTACCCCATTACCCTCCAGGAATGCGCAAAATGTTACCTCTCCTGCCAAGCGCGGGCGGGCGGACAGAGAGAGAGAGAGAGAGGCACAGGCGTCTTCTGCCTCCGCGTTGCCACGACCGCCGCCGGCAGATGGCGAGGACCGAAGCTGCCAAAAACCAGCGTGGTGAACTGGCTGAGACACTCGGCCGAGAACCCGGTCCAGAACCCGGTCCACAACCCGGTAAAGAACCACGGCGAAGAACCACGGTGGAAAATCCTGCCGAGGACCCGGCCGAGTCCCAGCCAGGCGAACCCAGGGATAGCGACGGAGCCCCCCCCCCACCTTCCCCCCCCCGACTTGGTGGAAGCGGAGAAAGTAACGCAGCGGTCGACGGAGCGGAACGTCGGACATCGCGCCCAACAACGACCCCAAATCACGTGTCGTGTCGTGTTCTGGTGGCGGCAGCTCATGGCCGGCTGGAAGGGCGAGGCGAAGCAGGGGCAGGGCAAGCAGTGGGGGGGGCAATGAGGGGGAGGGCAAGGGGGGGGAGCAGGGGGGGGGGAGCAGGGGGGGGGAGCAGGGGGGGGGGGGCGAGGCCGCTCGCCGTCGTCACTTCACCTCTCCCGCCATCACTGCGCCAGGTGCCCTGCCCCCCCCCCCAGGACACCTGGAGGTCACGTGACCGACGCGGTGGGGGAGTCAACACCAAAGCGACGCCGTGCTTCGTGACCGCGTCCGCGGGGGACGCCGCTCGCGCCGCCCCCGTCGACCTCCGCGCCCGCACGGTCACCGCGGCTCCCACCGCCGCCCCACCCGCCCACCCACGCCCCACACGGCCGCTCGGCGCGTGCACGCCGCCGTCCGCGCGCGATGAGAACGAGGCGCGTGCACACCGTGGAGGGAAAAACCGGGGGCACCGAAGAAAAATACGCGTGACCGCCGCGACAAATACACAGGGTCGGGATCGAACCCACGACCTCCCGCATACCGGGCGAGGAAGTTAACATCCCGCGGGCGAGGAAGTTAACGGAGTAGAACGAGATCCTCAGCTGGTGACGTTGACACCAAACGTAACGAAATGAACAACATGGAGAGGAGGGTGAGATATTAGGAATGGAAGCTTCCCTTTGCCATGGCCGCCCCCTAACCATTATTCATTTCCTTTGGTCCTGGCTGTTTCATATTGCGCGTTATCGCGCTCGACAATCACAGGCCCCAACAGCGGACAGCAACAAACAGCACTGTCGAAAAATTGTACTCTCATTTGACAGAAACAGTTTTGCAACTTTTATTGAATTGAGCAAGGACGGTTGTTTTATGCGAGTTTGGGGCGGGCTGGGGGAGGGGTAACGATGACGGGAGGAGAGGAAATTCCAAAGTAGAGCGGCGGAGAGAGAAGTGTGGTGACCTGCGGTGTGGCGAGCGGTCGAGCGGGCGAGCGGTCGAGCGGGCGAACGGGTGAGCGAGCGAGCAGGTGAGTGAGCGGATGAGCTGACCAGCGAGCGCGTGAGCGGGCGGGCGAGCGGGCGAACGAGCGCGCGGGCGAGCGAGTTAGCGGGCGAGTGTGTGAGCGAGTGAACGGGCGAGCGGGTGAGCGGTTGAACGACGGCATGTGCGGGAAGGGACGACGACCGGGCCGGAGGAATCACCGGGTGGAAGTTCAACGGTGAACCAGGGCAGCAGGGCCAGACGGGCGACAAGGGGGTGTCCATGACGCCGGCGAGTGGAGCGCACCGCACGGGCGCTGGACCATCGATTTGGCAACGAACCCCCCCCCTCCCCCCCACAGCCGGTGGGGTAGCAGCCAGCGGCAGCCAGCGGCAGCAGTGTCCCTACTTTGAGCGAGCACCGGATCGTGGGAGTAATTACTCAGCGAGAGAAGGAGAGCGCATAACACCGGCCATACTTCCCCGCACGCCAGAGATTTTGAGCGCGTTAACACCGCCCCCACTCCCCAGCACCCCATCCCACCCCACCCCCCCGCAACCGGCAAAGCCGATTAGAGACAGAGGCGGGAGTCTGCACCACTTTTCGGGGGGGTGGGGGGGGGACACTGACCTATTTCTCGTCGCAATTAAACGTCGCCGACTGGCAGGGGTTGCTTCGCCGTTGAAAAGACAGAAGAAAAATCGCTCGATGATTTTCAGCGACCCCCCTCACCAGAAAGAAACCAAACGAACGTCGCAGGCAGGTGGAGGTCGGCCTTCACCCAGCGGTCGGATTGACCGCGGCTCACGGCCATGACGGAGAGAGGCGGTGCCCATCGCCGAGGCTTTCACGCCCACGGCCGCTTCATTATTCTCCCCCTTGAATAATGGACGACGCCTTTTAAGGACACCCGGTCCAACGTTCCGAACCCCCCCAAAAAATGTGGACACGCAAAGGCAAATGTCCCCCCGCCCCCGAACGCCCGTGACCGCCGTAGCCTCGAACGGAGCGTCGGGGCAAAGAGCGCCGCGCCCCCGGCCGCCTTTGTCTCCCCAGTCCCCGACCATTGAACAGCGATGCGCCGGCAACGGCTTCATTTGAGGCCGAGTCGACGTCGCGGGTGGGATTGGCCCAGGGAACGGGTCAAAATAACCGCCACCCGGTTATCGGCCACGACCGGCGAACTCGGGGGTCGCCGGGTTCGCGGCGCGGCGTGGCGGTTGGCGCCCTCGCACGCACCAAAGACAAAGACGCCCCTTAAAGGCCGTAACGGACGGCAGGGGCAAGTGCTGCTTGCGGGGAGCACCTACGTAGGCCGGCGGCAGCACACGAGAGGTGGTGGGTGGCCAACAAACACGCCCGGTCGCCTTTGTCTCCCCCAGTGGCGATGTTTACTACGCACCGCACCGGGTACTCATTTGAGGCTGAGTCGACCTACGGGAGGCCCATGGCCGGTTCGGACAATCGTCACCGGTGTTGGCCGTGAGCGGGAATCGAACCCGGGTGGCCGGGTTCGTAGCGCAGCATAGCGCTACCCGCTACACGCACGCGCGCACACGCAGGGGCACGCCGTACCAATGAATATGCACATGCGCAAGATATCGCGTTAAGGACATCGTCCATCGTGCGCCCGGCGCTATAGAATAACACAAAGGGCAAATACCGCTGCCCTGGGGGGGCAAGGGGGGGTCGCACCTTTGATGGGATCCATTTCACCGTCACACAGAACCTGTGGCCATGGGGGAGGGATGGTGGGGGAAGAGGAGGAGGCCAGGATTGGGATCAAGACTCGAGCGAACGAACGGAGGCAAACTAATAAGCAATTTATTTACAAATGTTTTTATTTACGGGGGGAGGGGGGGGGGGTCACTGAAGCGGTGATAATTATTTACCGCGGTCGCGCGCGCGGATATCGGGAGGGCGCATCTCGCGGTCCCCGCCAGCGCGAGGATCGTCGCTGCTTTTTTAAATACATGTAATTGTTATTTAATTAGAACGATAAATATTTATGCGAATTAAAAAAAAATGTTTTATCATCACGATCGTCGTCTGGCGCATTCAATCCACTGCTGGATGAAATCTTCCTCCCCCCCCCCCCCCCCCCTCCATTGTCGCAGCCGTCACCTCTCATGATCCCGTCATGGCACAACCCACGCGGAGCGGCTGGCAAGCTAACAGATTTCGGCGCTCCATCTCCCGGGGCAAGGTTCGTCCTCCCGGATCGCGGCCAGTCGCTCGCCTGCCGCACCGGCATTATCGATGCGACGGTCTTTGCGTTTTTTTTAAACAAAAATCCTCCTCTCCCCGAACCGCGATTGAGCTTAGCAGGACGGGTGCCGAGATTCTAGGTTCCAATCCACGTTTCATTAAACCGGATTCAATGCCCGGTCGCCAAAGACTGAACACGAAGCAGCAGCAGCAACAACAACAACAGCAGAAAACCCAAGCGCGCTACCCATGTACAGATGGAAACAGATGGGGGTAAGTCCCCGTGCTGTCCTGCTAACGCACGTATCTCGCCAAGATCTAAATAGAGGCCAGTAGAGAGGTGGTGAGGGTGTGGGTGTGGAGAGGTGAGGGTGTGGGTGTGGAGAGGTGAGGGTGTGGGTTCAGAAGACCTCACACTTGTTTACCACGCGCGCCCTGGATGAGAATCGCAATTTAAAAGCACGTCTCCCTTTTGAAAACAACAACAACAACAACAACAGGGTTTTAAAATTGCGCGTGCACACAGCGGCGATGCAACGCGAAAAGCTACCGAGCCACAGATGAAGCGCCTTATGACGAAGAATTACCAAAGTCTCACGGCGCAAACGCGTTTTATTCCTCATAAAGTACAGTATTACCGAATGAAGTCGTTCCTGTTGAAAGTAGAATTACGAATCGGCAGCGAGGCCGGGGCCCTGCACTCGCCGCCTCGGGGGCTCGACGTGCGTCATTATTCCCGGTGACCTGAGCCGACTTATTTCGCTCACGGCAGCAGCTGCGGACAGCATTAAAAATTAATTACTCCGTCAAAAAAAGAGAATTAAAAAAAAGAATCCCATCGAAGGATAACTCCAGAGCCCTCTCCACCCCTTTTTTTTAAAAATAGCATTATTGAAGTGGTTTATTGCAAATGCTATTTTTGTATTTACAGACGTCACGAGAGATATCCAAACACCCGGTGGAGGCGTGGTTCTCATTGCCAAATGTGATTAATTGCGCCCAGTGTGGCACATTTTAAATTTAAATATTCAGCTTGTTCAGAGAGACTGCACTCAGCCACCCACCAAACCACCCACACCCCACCCACACCCCACCCACACCCCACCCACACCCCTCACCCACACACCTCACCCACACCCCACCCACACCCCACCCACACCCCACCCACACCCCACCCACACCCCACCCACACCCCACACACACCCCACCCACACCTCACACACACCCCACCCAGACCCCACCTACACCTCACCCACACCTCACCGACACCTCACCCACCCCTCACCCACACCTCACCCACACCTCACCCACACCTCACCCACCCCTCACCCACACCCCACCCACACCCCACCCACACCTCACTCACACCTCACCCACCCACACCCCACCCACACCCCACCCACACCCCACCCACACCCCACCCACACCCACCCACACCCCACCCACACCTCACTCACACCTCACCCACCCACACCCACACCCCACCCAAACCCCACCCACACCCCACCCACACCCCACCCACACCCCACCCACACCCCACCCACACCCACCCACCCACACGTCGACTCGCTAACCCTAACCCTAAACGTCAACACGCTCATCTACTTTGCGGCAGCTCGAAAGGTGGGGGTGATTGGCCGGGCAGGTAGTCAGATAGGCAGGTAGTCAGATAGGCAGGTAGTCAGGTAGGTGGGCAGGCAGGTGGGCAGGTGGGCAAGTGGGTGGGCAGGCAGGCGGGTGGCACACGAGTGTAAGGAAAAAGGCACAGCCCTGCAACCGCTTGCTCGCACCACCGCCGGCGGAAGGGCCTTCATCGCGGCGTGAGCTGCCATGGGCAGGGTCCGCCGAAGACGGGCGTTTGGCCTGCCCTTCCGCGGCTGCCGGACGTCTTGGGACTACACACACGTCACGTGCCCGGCCATCATTACCGCTCGGTGGATGGAGGCGGTGGTGGCGGTGGGGGAGGAGGAGGGGGGGTTCCAAAATCCCGACACCGCCGATTCGACTGCAACGAACGCAAACCGGTGACCTCTGGACGCCGAGCCGAGCTGAGCCACCGACCAATTTACGACCACGCGGCAGCGGACACGGACGCGGGCCCGGCCCGTGCGGTAGGCCCAGCCATCATCGCAATCCAGGGGACGCCCGCTTGCTTGTTTGTTGTCGTCGTCGTCGTCGAATAATTCAGGAGGTGCGATGCCGGGAGGGGACGCTGCGCGTGGACAGGGAGGCGGCGAGCGACAGATTCACGCAGCGAGGTGGTGGCACCCCCCCACCCCGCGCACCGCCGTTATTTCATCTCCCCTCCACGGGAGAGATTTGCGCGGAAAAATAAGGGGGGGAGGGGGAGGTACGAAGGGGGATTTGAGAGTCGTGCCCCAGAAGTGGCTCGGGACTTGAGAAGAGAACTCGGCCGTGGGCGTCGAGAAGTGCATGCTGGGAGTGACGATGATACTGTTGATAATATGATGATGACATTGATGACAAGATGATGACGATGATACTGTTGATAATATGATGATGACATTGATGAGAAGATGATGATGATGATACTGTTGATAATATGATGATGAAATTGATGAGAAGATGATGATGATGATACTGTTGATAATATGATGATGACATTGATGACAAGATGATGACGATGATACTGTTGATAATATGATGATGATATTGATGAGAAGATGATGACGATGATACTGTTGATAATATGATGATGACATTGATGAGAAGATGATGACGATGATACTGTTGATAATATGATGATGAAATTGTTGACAAGATGATGATGATGATACTGTTGATAATATGATGATGACATTGATGAGAAGATGATGATGATGATACTGTTGATAATATGATGATGACATTGATGAGAAGATGATGATACTGTTGATAATATGATGATGAAATTGTTGACAAGATGATGATACTGTTGATAATATGATGATGACATTGATGAGAAGATGATGATGATGATACTGTTGATAATATGATGATGATGACGACGATAGAACTTCAACAATAACGACGACGAACATAACAGCGACAGCAATAACGACGACGATGACCACAACGGACGATGGCGACGCCTCCGACAACGCTGACGGTCAGACGCAACCCACCCGGGCGATCTCCACCGCCTCACCGCGCCCGCTCGCCACAACCAAATCCCCCCCCACACCGGTACATCGACGCTCACACCGGCGGCCGTGCCGCCACCGTTCACGAGCTCACCGTCGGGCGACAGCTCTCCATCCGCGATGCAGAAGATGCTGCCCAGCTCCAGCTCATCCTCCTCCTCCTCCTGCTGCTCGGCGTCGTCGTCCCACGACCGCGCCGGCCCCTCCGTGCCACTCTTCCTCCTCCTCCTCCTCCTGGCGCTTCGTCGCGCCGCCGCCGCGTGGTCGTGGCAGTCGTCCGGCCGTTCTCGGTCGTCGTCGTCGTCGTCGGCGTGCTCCTCCTCCTCCTCCTCCACGTCGTCGTCGTCGTCGTCGTAGTCGTCCGACGCGGAGCCCGAGGGCGCCGGGCGGCGGAGGAGAGCGCGGAGCGAGCCCTCGCGCCGCCGGTGCTCGCCGGAGCGAGCGTGCCGCACGAGGCCCAGCTTGTCCTGCGCCGAGCAGGCGCAGATGGTGCAGTGGAAGGAGCGCGGCGGCGACGGCGGCGCCGGCGGCGGCGGCTCGCCGTGCGGCGGTGGATTGGCGGCGCTCTGGGCCTCCAGCCGCTGCAGGTGCTGGGAGCGGGCGGCGATGGGAGGTAGCGACGATGAGAGTGGACGGCGATGGGAGCGGGGGACGATGGGAGGGAGTGGTGATGGTAGGGAGGGACGATGGGAGTGGACGACGATGGGAGCGAGGGACGATGGGAGGGAGTGGTGATGGGAGGGAGGGATGATGGGAGGGAGGGACGATGGGAGGGAGGGATGATGGGAGGGAGGGGTGATGGGATGGAGTGGTGATGGGAGTGAGGGACGATGGGAGTGAGGGATGATGGGAGTGAGGGACGATGGGAGTGAGGGATGATGGGAGGGAGTGGTGATGGGAGGGAGGGGTGATGGGAGCGAGGGACGATGGGAGCGGAGCGCATGTGTGCGCCCGTAGATGTAAACGCGCGTACGGGCGCACGCACGCAAGCGTGGAGAGGAATACACAAAAACATGCGCACAAGCAGGTACGTGCGCACACACACACACGGACACAGATACACACGTCACACGGGTAAGCACAGAGGGCATCATGAACACGCGAGCACCGGTGGCTCTCACAGAGCTCCGTAGCATGAACACATCGCTGCCGTGCGTCTGGAATCTGACCAAGAGCCACTGGGGAAGGGTTCCACCCGTGTCAGGACACTGCCGGCTCTCAGTGCGGCTGCGCCCACGTTTCCTGAATTAACGGGACTAATTCTGTGACGCTGCTGCTGCGTTGGCCGGGGTGCACAAGCACAGACAACAACAACAACGACGACGACAACAACAACGACGACGACAACAACAACTACGACTCAGCGCATTCGGTCAATATCTCTGTGCGGCCCCCAGAAATAGCAAAGTTGGTCTACAATAGGTGATGTTTCGGGCAGTCGCCCTCGACGTTTTGCTGGTATCCAGCGGCTCGATGCCAATGTCGGGGTTTGCTGCCGCTTCTGCTACTGGCCACGACAAGAGGGCTTCAGCAGAGAGGGAGACAGACAGACAATTCGTGTCGTGTCGCTCTTCCTCCTCCTCCTCCACTCCAGGAGGGGCAGACGCCAGTGGGTTCACCGTGTGGTATGGGTGGCAATCACACTACTGTGGCTTGTCTTTAATGTGTCTCTATGGGTCTCTATGGGTCTCTATGGGTCTCTATGGGTCTCTATGGGTCTACTATATGGTCCATAGTCTGGGAACTTGGCCACAATCACAGTACTGTGGCTTGTCTATATTGTGTCTCTACGGGACTCTACGGGACTCTACGGGACTCTACGTGTCTCTACGGGTTTTACTGTATGGTCCATAGTTTTGGTTGTATGGGCCACAATTGCACCACTGTGGCTTGGGTTTAATTTCTCATTCACGACGTTCCGCTGGCGGTTTGACGCAAAAAAAAAAAATATCTGTACAAAGCACTGAACAAATAAATGAATTACAGAGCGAACACGTCCGTCGCCCAACGCTGCGGACCCTCAAAACGAAGAGTAGGCAACGGCCGGCGTTTCGGGCGATGGCCCTCGACGCTCCGCGAGGCCGGCGCTCGGTCGCGCGTCGTCGTTTGATTCGACGCCGGTCGTCAATTTGTCCGTTCGGGGCCCCGGGATCCGTGCGCGGGATCGGTGTGTGGGTTGCTCGTCGCGCCCATGGTGTCGTCGCGTCCAATTGTTATCACCATCGTCCCCATCGTCGTCATCGTCATCATTGTCGTCATCATCGTCGTCGTCATCGTCATCATCATCATCATCGTCGTCATCATCATCGTCTATGGCCACACACACGGCTCAGCCCTGCTCAGTTGACCCTGAGTAACCTTGCCCCACGTGACCACCGCTATCACGCGAACCATCTGGATAACACCCCCCCCCCCCCAGATGTACAGCACCCAGCCACCACATGCCGCCCGGTCAGGATGTGCCCCCCTTGTGCACGAGGTCGAGATGATTCAAGCTACGACTTTCCTCTGGCTGTCGGCCACGGATAAAACTTCCGGTTGGCCAACTCCCCGCAGACTCTTCAGACCCGGCGATGATGGGACCACAGATTTTAACTTCACCCCTTTTTTGTTTCACGACCACAACGCCCGCCGGTTGTGGGCAAACGCGACGGCAACACGTGACCGGTGGGTGCCAAAGTGGTAATCGGCACGTTCTGTCCGCAAAGCGGCGAACCTCTCTGATTGGCTGCTTCGGCTGCAGGGAGGCGAGAGTACGGCACGTTTACATTCAGGCGATGGCACGCAAACCAAAACATTATCGCCAATGATATTGGTCGCAAAAGCCCTACTACGTGTTTTTGCTTTAATCTCACGCCAAAGTCGGTGAATTCCCGCTGCCGATTCACGCCCTGAAACTTTTAACGCGCCGTGCCAAACATTGGCCACAGTGGACGGTTTTGGGTCGGGCGCGAGCAAAAGTCAATACCGCTCCGCTCCCGGCACAGGCTCGCGGCACAGGCTCCCAGCACAGGCTCCCGGCACAGACTCCCGGCACAGGCTCGCAGCACAAGCTCCCGGCACAGGCTCCCGGCACAGGCTCCCGGCACAGGCTCCCGGCACAAGCTCGCGGCACAGGCTCACGGCACAGGCTCCTGGCACAGACTCCCGACACAGACTCCCGACACAGACTCCCGACACAGGCTCCCGGCACAGACTCCCGGCACAGGCTCGCGGCACAGGCTCCCGGCACAGACTCCCGGCACAGACTCCCGGCACAGGCTCCCGACACAGGCTCCGGCACAGACTCCCGGCACAGGCTCGCGGCACAGGCTCCGGCACAGGCTCGCGGCACAGGCTCCGGCACAGGCTCCCGGCACAGACTCCCGGCACAGGCTCGCGGCACAGGCTCCCGGCACAGACTCCCGGCACAGACTCCCGGCACAGGCTCCCGACACAGGCTCCGGCACAGACTCCCGGCACAGGCTCGCGGCACAGACTCCCGGCACAGACTCCCGGCACAGGCTCCCGACACAGGCTCCGGCACAGACTCCCGGCACAGGCTCGCGGCACAGGCTCCGGCACAGGCTCGCGGCACAGGCTCCGGCACAGGCTCCCGGCACAGACTCCCGGCACAGGCTCCGGCACAGGCTCCGGCACAGGCTCCCGGCACAGACTCCTGGCACAGGCTCGCAGCACAGGCTCGCGGCACAGGCTCGCGGCACAGGCTCGCGGCACAGGCTCCCGGCACAGGCTCCCGGTACAGGCTCGCGGCACAGGCTCGCGGTAAGCTCGCGCGGTTCGTGTGCTGTTCTAACGTCATCGTCATCAATGGCAGGGTGGATGGGGGGGGGGTCACTCCTTCTCCTCTGCTGCCTCTCGTAATCCGCGCATCGAGATTCGGAATTGCTCATTGTTAACGGAAGTTAAAATTTGTACGTTAACGGGCTACCAAATGGTCCGCTCGCACGGTTTTTAATTTGGGGGCTGTGGTTGAAATAGAAAAATCTCTTCCAGTTCTCTCCAAAACAGACAGGGGGGGGGGGGGGGGCGCACGACCGCTTGCTGAGATTTACGAAGGGATTCCTTCACCCCCAGTGACGAGGCGGCGAATAAAAAAAAAATCTGACGGACAGACGGACAGACGGACGAACAGATAAAAAAATAAATGGTGTAAAGAAAAATATTTTGTTAAACAAACACGAAAAAAAACGGTTCAGTGAAGGCACTCCCCCCCCACCCGCCCCGCCCGCCACGCCTCTCGTCTAACTCCGGCTTTCAGAGAAAACACGCGATGATAAAAACTGACCAACCCACGTCGACCCCCGGGGGGGGCCGGGCTGAGACAAACCTCCCCCCCCACCTAAGCCCTCGCTCCGTATCGTTTCCTGACCCGAGCAGGGCCTCTGGTTTTTTTTGTCCAACGAAATACCCCGGAGGGCAAAGAAAACAAATGTCGTCACCTGACTTGGGCCCGCGCGCGTGTTTGTTTAAACACCTGTGCCCTATTACCGGCCAAAGTGTCTGGCTAGACCTCTCCGTCCCCCGTGAGATGTTGTGGCCTGTGTGTGTGTGTGCCAGTGTGTGCGCGTCAGTGTGTGTGCACGTCAGTGTGTGCGCGTCAGTGTGTGTGTATCAGTGTGTGTGTATCAGTGTGTGCGCGTCAGTGTGTGTGTATCAGTGTGTGTGTATCAGTGTGTGTGTATCAGTGTGTGCGCGTCAGTGTGTGCGCGTCAGTGTGTGTGTATCAGTGTGTGTGTATCAGTGTGTGCGCGTCAGTGTGTGTGTATCAGTGTGTGTGTATCAGTGTGTGTGTATCAGTGTGTGCGCGTCAGTGTGTGCACGTCAGTGTGTGTGTATCAGTGTGTGTGTATCAGTGTGTGGGCAGCGGTAGTGTAGCGGTTAGCGCGCTGCGCGATGAACCCAGCGACCCGGGATCGATTCTCACTCACGGCCAACACCCAGTGACGATTATCTGAAACGGTCATGGGCCTCCCCTAGGTCGACTCAGCCTCAAATGAGTATTTGGTGCAGTGTGTAAACATCGCCACTGGGGAGACAAAGGCGGCCAGGCGTGAAGCTGGCCACCCACCCCCTCGTGTGCCGTGCCGGCCTTCATCGGTGCTCGCTAACAGCACTTGCCTCAACGGTCTGTCACAGGCTATACGGGGGATCTTTGTTTGATCTTTGGTTGTGCGGAGCGGTGGCGCAACAGTTAGTGCACTCGCAGAGACGAAACCCAGAGATCGCCCCCCCCACCCCGAGGGAGGATTCTCTGAAGCGGTCCTGGGCCTCCCCCCTAGGTCGAATTGGCCTCAAACGAGTACGTGGTTTGGCGTGCGAACATCGCCACTGGGGAGACAAAGGCGTCTGGGCGTGGTGCTGGCCAGCCACCCCTCGTGTGCCACAGTGCCGGCAGCCTTCACAGGCGCTGCTGCCACTCCCGACAGTCTGTTGAAGCAACACGTGGGATCTTTGTCGTTGGCATGTTGGTGTTGCGTATTTTAGCGCGCGCGCGTGCGTGTGCGCGTGTGTGCGCGTGTATATCAATTCAATACACACGGCCGCATCACCGTCCGTATGCGAGCCTGTCACGTGTCTGCCCCTCCACTAGGTCGACTCGGCCTAAAACGATCCCTGGATCGGCGGATCACCATCAGCACCGGCCCGCCGGCCGGCTGGGAGTTGTCACCGCCTCGGGTGCCGCGCCAAATTGATAAACTTTGACTTCAAACTTTCGTGACTGCAGGAATTCATATTCTTGGTTCTTTCGGTAAAGTCACGTAGATAGAAAATAAAATTAACGTAACAGAAAATACATTTTAATAAAATAAAATGACAACTTAAAAATAAAAACAATAAATTGAAAATAATCAAATAAAAATACGCACGACGTTTCGATCGCAATACAAGCGGTCTTCATCAGGCGGTCGAAGTGCCGCGGGTTTTGTGCTTTCATTATTGTTAATTTTTTTACATTTAATTTCATTATCTTTTTACTTTATTTTCCATCTACGTGACTTCACCGAAAGAACCAAGAGCACCAACGTTATAGTCGGGGGGCTCGCAAACGGCACTCTGCCCAACAGCCTGCGAAGACCCCACAAGGGGCGTGGGCGGGAGATGGGGGGGGTCACTGGCGGATCTTTGTCTTTGTCACGGGGAGCAAACGACGGGAGAGTGAGCCGGAGAGCGGGAGAGAGTGGGGGAAGAGCAGATGAGGATGTGGTATGTGGACAAACCTGCTAAAGGTTATTTAAGCCCCTTGCTGTTCCGATCGTTTCCCCAGAGTTCAACAGCACTGGACTGGCGTGCTGCAGCTGATACTGAGAGAGAGAGAGGGATACCATTGCGAAATGCAATAAAACACTGTCACCGTCTTCCCCGGATTTGCAAGAATACCACATTTCCACACTGCATTTGTGAAGCAAAAGTTGACGCCGTGCGCCTTATCATCTGGTAGCTGTGCGCGAGTGTGTGCGTCTGTGTGTGTGGGGAGCGGTGGTGCAGCGGTTAGCGCGCTATGCTGTGAACCTGGCGACCTGGGCTCGATTCCCGCTCACGGCCAACACCAGTGACGATTATCTGAACCGGTCCCGGGGCCTCCCCTAGGTCGACTCAGCCTCAAATGAGTACCTGGTGCGATGTGTAAACATCGCCACTAGGGAGACAAAGGCGGCCGGGCATGGTGTTGACCACCCACCTCCTCGTGTGCCGTGCCGTTCTTCATAGCCACTCGCTAACAGCACTTGACCCTACAGTCTGTTAAGGCTATATGGGGGATCTTTATCTTGTGTGGGGAGCGGTGGTGCAATCGTGAGCGCACTGCGCTACGAACCCGGCGACCCGAGTTCGATTGCCGCTGATACACCTCCCCTAGATCGACTCAGCCTAAAATGAGTACCTGGTGCGGTGTAAACATCGCCACTGGGGAGACAAAGGCGGCCGGGCGTGGTTGCTGGCCACCCACCCCCTCGTGTGCCACAGTGCCGGCCCTTCCTAGACGCTGCTCGCTGACAGCACTTGCCCCTACACTCTGTTAGGGCTACACGGCGGGGTTTGAGGAGGGGGGGAAGAGATCTTTGTCTTTGTGTGTGCGTGAGAAGATTTGTCAAACTTTATTGACACCGGGCACACATTTTTGAGGTGTGCCTCACGCGACATTCCGCAGCGTCTTATAATCCGGAGAATACGGAGAATAATAATAGTTTACAATCGGCTCTGTGAATCCACCGCTGGATGAAGGCCTCCCCGCTCCGCCCCGCCCCCATCACCCCACCCGCTGTGCGCCCCCCCCCCGCCCGTCTCCCAACATAAGCACAAACCCACGCTGTGTCGGTCGCGCGGGTTTCTCGACCACATTTCACCGCGCCGGTTAAACGCGCGTCGGTTGGG
This sequence comes from Lampetra fluviatilis, assembly GCF_964198595.1. Classification (NCBI taxonomy): domain Eukaryota; kingdom Metazoa; phylum Chordata; class Hyperoartia; order Petromyzontiformes; family Petromyzontidae; genus Lampetra; species Lampetra fluviatilis. The sequence continues at coordinate 1,126,701 of NC_136337.1, read as the reverse complement.
ACGGGGCGGGAAAGGCCCGGTTCAGCGACGTGCGCCGTCGCCGGGAGTTGAACTCGGCTCGTGCAGAGTTCGCGGCGCGGCGAGCCGGACCTGCCAGCGACGCCACCCCCACCTGTCCCGGGGACGCAAGCGAAGGGCGCAAAAAACAGGCGAGCGTCTCGCTTGCGCGCGTCGCTCGTGTCGCGATCGGCGCGTGCGCCGCTGTCGTCGTCATCATCTTGCCGAGCGGCGAAACGAAATCTTGGCAGCGCGAACCCCTCTTGTGCGGCCGTGCGCACCCGTAGCCGCCCCAGCGTCCGTTTGTGTGAACTAGATCGCAATTAGGACGAGATTTGTTTACTTTTAACATTTCGATCGAGACGGAAAGAAGAAGAGGCAACGATTCGTCGACATCCCAGGCCCGGCCCTCTTCACCAACAGCCAAAACCACCCGGGCGAGGAGCGAGGGCTCGATTTGTGAAAGAAGTGAGACAAACGCCGGAGAATGTTTCGGCACCCTCCCCGTGACGCACGCCGCATCAAGTGCGCCCCTCGCTAACGTGCCTACGACTGGTCACGTGCCACCTATGACAGCCTACCAGCAACCCGGGGAAATACTTGGACAAATGGCGCGTAGACTACCGCTACGCTGCAGCTTTCGTCTTACTCATCAAATGCACCAACCTCCTCCAATCTCACCAGTGACCTGGGAAATGTTCGGCGTAGACATTGGGCCCTGGATTAACTTCGGGACACACGGACTCAAAGAGAACCCCATAGGACTTACGCAGAGACTGAGAGATCCAACGACTGACACAGACACCCATAGAGACGTACTGACATGCAGAGATCTAAAGACGCACACAGAGACCCATAGTCAAGCATAGTCACAGACTCACAAGCGCCGCTCCCGACGTCGTCCGCCGGGGCCTCGTCTGCGGTCCGCGTGGACGGCGCCGCAAACGCGCACGATCCATCGATATCGCAGGAGCAGCGCCGGCGATGACTGAGCTCCACGCCTCGGATCAGCAAGGCTAACGACGGACGACGCGAAAGAAGTCCAACACGCCTACATCCAGACATACGTAGGGCCGAGCTCTCATTACGAGCAAGGCTGTACAATATCTGCAGCAGTAGATTTTAGCGTGGATGTTGAAATCCTTTTTGTCTTAGGCGGTCGCCGACACGCTCCACGCCGGACCCAGTTGCGCAGGCGAAATATTTCCGCAACCCGGGCACCACCACGTCCAGTATAGCTCGCTATGAACCGACCTGCACACCCCCCCCCCCAACCCACCCCGCCTTCCCTGCACCCCTACTCCAATCGACCGGCGACAAAGAGTAAAACGATGCCCCGGTGCCGCAGCTCGTAATGTGAAACCTGCACACAAGGCCTTGCGGGGACTGGGTCCTCCGCAAGCGGCGAGTTTATAGAACCTCGGCACGTTGTCCACGAGCGCCGGGAAAATATGGAAACGATCGCGGCTCTGGGTGGAGGGCGTGCGGGGGGGGGGCATCACGTTCCAAAAGCACGGCCAAGTTCTGGCACTTGCCCGTCCCGGCCGTAGCCGGCGATGCGGGCGTTTCGCTGCGTCGCAGCGATCGTAAGAAATGCACGTCGTAGTGGACTCTGCCAAACATCCGTGTCCAACCTAACACATTCCTGCGGAGGGAGCTGGTAGGAACGTTGGGTTGCTCGGTCAATGGCCTGCAGGGTCAACGGCGGCGTGGTGTATTCCGCAAATATGGCCGACTGTGCGGGCGGGCACAAGCCGGCGTGAGTAGGTTAAACGTTGAGTTTTATAAGGGCACCACGGGGTGACCAGCTCCTCCCCAACCAGCCCCACCCCTCCCACCCCCCACCCAGCACCACCCTCCCCACCCAGCCCCTCCTCACCCTCCCCACCCAGCTCCTCCCCACCTTCCACACCCCCCCCCCTCTCCACCCAGCCCCACCCCTCCCATTTTTGGATGCACGACGGACGGACGGACACAATAATCCCCTGTGGGCTGGTGGAACCAGGTGGTTCCTACCAGTATATATACAGATGTTTATTATACGGCCACAGAGCTCGGGCAATCGTGGGCACCAATTTATGGTTGCATCACCGCTTTGCCGGTTGTTTTCCGGCACCTCTGAATCTGACGACAGACGGTGCGGCGAGTCCTTTGTGTTTGTCACCGACCGTGTAGGCCGAATCGGTGGTTAACTTCGTCTGGAAGAGTCGGGGAACGCCGTTCTGGGAATTATTTTGACACCCCAGCCACGTCCCATCTCATCTCACCACCACCACCACCACCACCTCCACGACCTCCACCACCTCTACCACCACCAATACCCGCCATTCGCCACTAAGTGACGGTGACGTCACCACTGTGCCTGTGCCAGGTCAGGTACACTTTGAGGCCAACTTGCTGAATTTTAGCCGCCTGGCGCTCGTTGTTGTGAGCATCGCTCCTTTGTCTCCAACTGCCCAGGAGCGGAGTCCTTCACGAGCCTCCTCCACCGAGGCCGATCTTAACACTGCTGGCACCAGTCTTCGGCAAGTCCACTCAGCTCCACATCCTCCTGTACCGCATCAATCCATCTCTTCTTCAGCCATGTCGTGCCTGTTTAGCCCCCTCTATGCAGCCAAATGGAAGCTGCCGGGGCATGCGGTGGCTGGGCATGCGGGCTACATGACCCAGCCAACGCAGCCTTGCCTGCCGGAGGAGCTCACCGATGGGACTTTGTCCAGATCTTTAAAGGATTTGTGAGCTCTTCACACTCTCCAGCCTGGTTAAACTCAGGATGGATCGCAGGCAGGCCAGCCTAAATGTTTCTAACCGGCGAAAATGCTCCACGAGAGGGGTCCACATTTCAGAGGCATAAAGAAGGGACGGGATCACTGTGGCCGAGAAGATCCGAAGCTTCATTCTGAGTGACAGACCAGGCAGCCTCCACACAGCGTCACGCAACCAATGAAAGGATAATGCCGCTCGACTGATTTGTGAGACCCCTGCTGTCAAATTGGAGCCGGTCGTGAGCACACTGCCCAGATATGGGGAACTCTCCACTCTCTCCACAACTTCTCCATCCCCAATGGGGAGCTGAGGGAGTGGAGTATTTGATGGCACAACAACCCAGGCAGGTGCTTAGTTTTGGTGGGGCTGCTGGTAAGGCCCCACCTCTTAGTGGCAAGCTCCAGGTTCAGCAACAGCGCCTCCAATTTCTCCGCTGAGTGAGCAGCAATCACCAGATCAACAGCATACATAACGTGGTTGACCAATAGGGGAGCCATCCCTCTACCGCACCTGGGCATCGATCAGCCTCCCATTGTATCTGTATCAGGTGAAAAAAATTCCTCCGGTACAGCCATAGAAAGATTCTCGAACTACGTCGTCAAAGATGATGTTAAATAATGTGGGAGCCAGAGGACATCCCTGTCGCACATCAAGGTGAACAGGGAATGGTTCCAACTCCTGGCCACGTAGCTTTACCCAGGCCTGCCCAATTTCATGAAGGCCCTTAATGATTGTGAGCAGTAAGTTAGGGGCTCCAAAATCTCTAAGGACTTCCCACAGCCCTGGCCTGCTGATGGTATCATAGCCGTTGAGCAGGTCAATAAAGCAGAGATGTAGGTCTTGTTGGAATTCCATACACGTCTGCTGTAGCAGACGGACAGAAAATATGGCGTCTGTGCAAGACCGCCCTGGCCTGAAACCATCTCTGCCATCACCTCCACCACCACCTCCACCACCACCACCTCCACCAAAAAAAAACAAAGACAAAGATCCCCCTGTAGAGCCTCAACAGATTGTTGGGGCAAGTGCCGTTAGTGAGCACATGCGTGAGCTAGTGGGAATATCGCTCCGGGGCAACCTGTCGTCCTTAAGGGACCGCGCACTCCAAATTCAACTCCCCGTCCGCAAGATGAACCCGGCCTTTTATTGAGAACAAACAAATGATGTCCGCGACATCGAATCACGTGACAGCGTGCACGCACGTGAGTGTCGTGTCAGCCGGTCCAGCCGGGCAGCATTCCGGGAAGACATCGAGTGAGAAATTAAGCCCTGGGGGGGGGTGGGGGCGGGGAGGCGGGGGGGTCCAAACCCTGACGCTCCTCCTGGTTTATTGTCGCACCAGAGCCGTGACCTGTTTTTATCGTCTATAAACCACCACCACCTCCACCACCACCTCCACCACCACCACCACCACCTCCAACATCACCACCAGAGCGTCAGGAGTGCCATCGCCATTGCGTAGTCTCTCTCCGCTGTTGTGACCCTTCACCACCTGGAACTCCATCATCCCCCCCCCACCATTCCCTCCCATCATCCCCCCCCCCACCATCCTCCTCCCCACCCCCTTCCACATTCGCAGCGAATGACTCTTTGCCTCGGGGGGCAAGGGGAAATTGCGCGCGTTACAAGCGAGAACGATTATGATCATCATCAACATCGCCGCCATCGTCATCATCATCAGCTACGATAAATCCGCCGCTGGATGGAGGCCTCCTCCCCCCACGCCGTCTCCATCCCTCCGGTTCCAACGTCGCCACCCAATCTCCCCCGGGGTCACGAGCGGATCTCGTCGTTCCGTCTCCGCGGGGTCAAAGTCCTGACCTCAACTGCCCCCCCCCCCCCCTCCCGACGTAACCGCGAGAGCTTCTAGACCACGGGTCGGTCGGATGGGCAGGCGCGGTAATGTCGGGTGGTGGAGGGTTACTACGAACGACGCCGATTTGGTCAGATCGCCGCACGGTGGCCCGACCCGGCAAAAAAAAAAAAGCGAGACTTTGGTACCGGCTGCCAAGGGCAACCGCGCATCCAACTCGACGAACCACGCGACGCCATCCGTGGGTGAACGTTGCGGTAGGGGGGGGGGTCACGGGGGGCACGGGGGGCGGGACTGCGGCTGTTGGCAGTGAAGCGTTCGGTCGCGTGAAGGTGAGAACGGGGGAAAAAGAGAATCCGCCGTCGACTTTGCATCTTTCAATCTGAATAATGCACGGCCATATAAAGAGCCGCAACCGTGGGCTCACCTCGTGCGCCTTACTGTGTGTGTGTACGCGTGAGCGTGCGCACGTGTGTGTGTGCGTGCGTGAGCGTGCGCACGTGTGGGTGTGCGTGCGTGAGCGTGCGCACGTGTGTGTGTGCGTGCGTGAGCGTGCGCACGTGTGGGTGTGCGTGCGTGAGCGCGAGCGCGGGAGAGCTTATAGATTTACGGCGTGCGATCCTAACACACGGCCGCCGATCCGGGATTAATACGGTCGTCAGCGCCCCCCAGCTCCCCCAGGCCACCGACTGCTGTTGACCGCACGACGTTAGGGGGGTCCTAACAAGCGCCCGCGCCAAAAATCAAGGAAGCGCCCCGTCGCACTGACGACGACGACACCCACGGCGGGCCCCCCACTCTCCAGCCCCCCCCCCCCCAGCCTTCCGCCCTCCCCCCCCCCACCAACGCCAACGCTTAAATCCAGAGGTTTACCCCGCACACGGGATTATGACTCCCGTGATCGTGCTAAGAAGGCACCGTGGCCTGGATATGGGACAGCGGTCCGGAGGTCACTGCACGTGCATGCGTGCGTGTCTGTGTGCGATAGTGCGAGCGTGTGCGTGTGCGAGCATGTGCGTGCAAGCGTGTGTGCAAGCATGTGTGCGAGCATGTGCGTGTGTGTGCGAGCGTGTGTGTGTGAGCGTATGTGTGTGTGTGCGAGCATGTACGTGTGTGTGTGTGTGTGCGAGCATGTGCGTGTGTGTGCGTGTGTGTGTGAGCGTATGTGTGTGTGTGCGAGCATGTACGTGTGTGTGTGTGCGTGCGAGCATGTGTGTGTGTACGTGCGAGCGTGTGCGTGTGCTGCGCTACCATGGGGAGTGGTGGTGAAGTGGTTAGCGCTACGCTGCACTACGAACCTGGTGCCCCCAAGTTCGATTCCGGCTCACAGCTAACGCTAGTGACGATTATCTGAACCGGTCCTGGGCCTCCCCTAGGTCGATTCAGCCTCAAATGAGTACCTGGTACAGTGTGTAGTAAACATCGCCACTCGGGAGACAAAGGCGGCCAGGCGTGGTGCTGGTCACCCACTCCCTCGTGTGCCATTCTGGCCTTCATTGGTGCTCACTAACAGCACTTTCCCAACAGTCTGTTAAGGCTATACGGGGGATCTTTGTCCTTGTTTTTTGGTGGAGGTGGTGGAGGTGATGTTGGTGGTGGAGGTGGTCATGATGGTGGAGGTGATGGTGGAGGTGATGGTGATGATGGTGGTGGTGATGGTGATGCTGGTGGTGGTGGAGGTGATGGTGATGGTGATGATGGTGGTGGAGGTGATGGTGGTGGAGGAGATGGTGGTGATGATGGTGGTGGAGGTGATGGTGGTGGAGGTGATGGTGGTGATGATGGTGGAGGTGATGGAGGGTGTGGACGAGCGAGCCATGGTGGACAGAACGAGAGCTGCACCTCGCAGCTCAAAAAAAAAATAACTCTGCGACCAACGTCCACTTAATCACGGCCCAACAGGGCTCTTCGTGATGAATTAAAAAAAAGAAGAAAAATAAAAAAATAAAGAATTAACAGACAGCGGTCATTAGTAGCTGACGGTGATTACGGGGAAAATTGTATTTTGATTTATTAAAAAAAGCACCGCCGCGCACGGTTTGTGGACGTAGAATGATGGCTAATGACACAACCTCTGCATTTCCCCCGACATCTAAAGCCATTTCAACCTCCTGACCTTCCCCAGCCCGAATATACGGGGGGGGGGGGGGGGAAGGAGGGCAAAGAAATCTATAATGCCGCGGCATATTACTCAAGGTAAGGGATCAGTGACCCGTAATTTGAAATGTCTAAATCAATCATCATGCGGCCGTCCACCGTACTGCGAACACGACGGCATTGCTAACATCTGTCTTGAGAATATTAAAAAAAAAACTGGAAATAAATATAAGACGCACGTTTACAGTATATCAAAAAAAATCTTTCGTTTCCCCCGTGCCTGCGCTGCCACCCCCCCTCTCTCTACTGCAACGTTCACCCCGCGGACGGTGTCGCGGATCTGCGGATAAAGCGCCAGGGGCAACAGAAACGCGACGGCCTCCGTAGGTCGCTCTTGTGACCGACGGCGGCGGCGTGCGGCGGGGGTCTGGGATGATAATTCTCGTGGGGGGCGACCGGCGGGGCGACCGGCGGGGCGACTGGCGGTTGTGACCATGACGGGCCAATGCAAAGCGACGTTCACAACGACAGAGGCGACGACGGCATGCCACTCTCAACAATAACAACAATAACAACAATAACAGCGGCAATAATTTACGTGCCCTTAACACGTCGGCACTGCGGAGGCGTCAGCCGCGCGACGGATGGGGCCTCCGTGCCGCCCACCCGATCGTCCGTTGCCGAAATCGCTCGCCGCTGCCCGGGCAGAACCGCGGGTTCGCTCGACTTGAAGGACGCCGGCGCTATTTCTGGCGGCGGCGGCTGCGGCGCAGCCGACACGACGGAGCCACCGGCACAATGAGGCAGACGCACAGACAGAAAACTCCCCCGGCGCCCCTCGCTTGTGCCGCGATTGAAAATCCCGGCGCGGGGGAGGGAGGGGAACCAAGTCTGAGTAAGAAGGCGAGCGCGGAAATCCGAGCCGGTAATTGGGAGGGTTTTTTTGTTGTTTGTTTCACTTCAAAAGTAACAAAAATATAAATACTATAATCGGTTTCATTCATTTGTAATATATCAACTGCAGGATCGAGGGTAGGCCTTCCCGCGTGCCGTGCCACGGGTGTTTTTTCGCTTGACCATACTTCACCGCACTCCGCGAGCTCAGCTGCGGTGTCGGTCGGGTGCGGAGGCGCGGGACCGCAGAGCTTCGGCAATTGTTGGGTAGCGCCGACTCCGGACCGCTGTGCGGCTGCTGCCGCCGCCGCTGCCGCCGCCGCTTCTGCTGCCGCTGTACCGTGCGATGGGCGTCGCAACCTGACTGGTCGAATTTATTATTCTTCGCTTGTTCATTACCGGTATCACTGGCCGCCTTGGTGGGAATCGAACTCGGGTCGGCGTGACCGAGGTGAAAAAAGAAACGTCGCCGCGCCACCGCTCCACCGACGGGAGGCTGCCGTGAGGGGGAACTAACGGCGACACCGGCGAGGTGGCCCCACCATCACGCGGCTGCTCGTCACGCGGTTCTGCATTTGTCGCTGGATTGATGATTCCCCCGGCTAGGGGGAGCTGACTATTTTCAAGGCGAGCCGCAGCGGCCCCCCGCAGTGGGCAGGGTGTGCGTAGCCGCGTCGTCCACGGCCGCGCTGCTCACGTCCACGCACCCTCGCCGCACCAGGCACGCTTTCTTTCAGGCCGAGCCAGAGGGGATGTCGTTTGTCCCCAAGACCGGCTCGGATATCCGGCACCGCCACTGTTCTGGGCCACGATTGGAAACCGAGAACTCGGGTCGCCGGGTTCGCGGTGCGGCGCGCCGACCCGCCGGCGCCGACCCGCCGGCGCCACGGCGCACCCACCCACCCACCCACCCCGCCGCCGCCGCCGTCCCCTCACCTTGTAGATGAGCACGCTGGCCTGGTGCTCCCGGCCCGCCACGTGCAGCCCCATCCTGTCCAGGCCGCTCGCCACGAAGTCGCAGGCGCAGCACCGCAGCTGCACCAGCGCCGGCGCGACGCCGGCCGCCCCCGATCCGGACGACGCCGACGCCGCCGCGGCCGCCGCCGCCGCGGCCGCCGCGGCCACGGCGTCGGCCCGCCCGCCCTCGCGCAGGTGGGCCGCGAGCTGGTGCCGCGCGGCGTGCTTGTCCGTCTTGCAGTGCAGCTGGAAGTTGGCGCGCAGCGGCGTGACGTAGCCGCAGAGGCGGCACGCGTGGGCGCCCTCGCCCGTCACCGCGCGCCACTCGCCGTCCGGCAGCCGGCGCTCCGAACCGGCGTGCGCCGCCAGCTCGTCCGGGTCGTCCGTGGAGAAGGCGTCGCACACGCGGCACAGGAACAGCTTGGGCGACGGCGCACGCTCGCCGCGGCCCGGCCGATCTCGGTCGCCGTGGCTCGCCGACGACGACGTCGGGTTGTGTTTTGGCACGGACGGCGCCGGGCAGGTGGCGGCGCCGTCGAGGGGTGTCTGGGCGGCGGCGCGCTGCCTCTCCGCGTCTGAGAAATGGAGTGCGGAGAAAGTGCGGCGGGAGAAATGTTACGGCGAATGCAATATGACGGTCCTGATAAAGATGACGATGATAACGATGGTGGCGACGATGATGAGGATGATGACGACGACTATGACGACGACGACGATGACGACAAAGACGCAGATGACGACGGTGGCACGTGGGCGCGACGCCGCGGGCCCGACGAGCGTGCTCATCCACGACGATTTGTGGGCTCCGTACGATATTTGTGTTCACACGCACTCATTCGCTCGCCAACTCTCAGATGGGACAAGCGAATGTCTAAATCGCTTAGATCGCCGGGGCCAACGTTGAATCTCTGATAAGTCACCCTTCATCGCCACGTACGGAATCATCACGCGGAGATGTTGATGTTATGTGCAGTTTATGCAAATCGCATGCAAATGACATGCTAATTGTCACACCGCGGCTCCACATTTTTTTATTCTGAGCAATTTGTAACAAAAATTGCTCCGACGTTGGCAAATATAAAATACAAATGCCCGCGAAGTCTTCAATATACGGCATAACAAACAAAAAAGATGCTCACGGGAATTAATTAATTCATTTGCGGCCAAAACACCGGGTGTGTTTTGGTTGTTACGCAAGACCGGGTGTTGGGTGCCCTACATGTGACCTACAACATTAGCGAAAACTCTCATTAAGGGAAATCAAATTAGCTAATGGAGCCAGCCACGGAGCGGATTTAAAAAGGAGATTCCGGCTCTGTAATTGGCGTAAACGCATTTCCTCATTTCGACAAAAAGGAGAGGGGGCCGGGCCGAGGTGCTGCCGCTGCCACCGCGTCGTGGCCTGGACCCCCCCCCCCCCCCCGTTTTATAATTAATAAACAAACCGCCAATTTGGAACACTAAAACCGTACGGTTGAGGACGGGGGCAGGCGGCGTAAATCCGTTGGGGTCGCCCGGCACCCCGGCGCTGGGCCACGCCGCCACGTGGACGTCACCGCCGGCCGTCGACGGCCGGCGGTGACGGCCGAACGGGCGCGACGGCGACGCCGTTGGCCGCGACGCTCCGTCGCCAAAACGCGGCCCCCACTTTGTCAATGACGGGGGGGGGGACCCACGATCGGTTCACGCGGTGCATCGCTCGCCAACCCATGTTCGCTGCGGTGCACAGCGCAGCGTGCCGACCGCTGCACCGCAGCTCTAACCCCAGTGACACGGACGCGAGGCGCATACACGCCCCGCCCCCCCCCCCACGTGCCCCTCCCCCCCACGTGCCCCCCCCCCCACGTGCCCCCCCCCCCCCCACGTACCCCCCCCCCCCCCCCCACGTACCCCTCGCCCCCAAAGCACCATATCCACGTTACAATGTGATTTTTAATTTCCTGCAACGTAAACATACAGCGGTAGATTTTCTGGATATTTTTTCCTCCCTCCACTCTATCCCCCCTCTCTCTCTACACACACACACTGCATGTGTATTCTTTCTTATGGGTTCGTTAAGGTTCTTTGAACGCGTGCCATCTGTAACGTGTCCCGGAATAAGATTGGCGCGTTGTTTGCGGTTAACCGAAGCTATTTCTGATCTAGCCACGCCCGCCATAAACACAAACACTTGAACTTGAATACAGCATCGTGGCCTTGTGAGCAATTTAGCCACGTGCGTGTGTGTAGTTACGTGTGTGTAGCTACGTGTGTGTGTGTGTGTAGCTACGTGTGTGTGTGTAGCTACGTGTGTGTGTGTAGTTACGCGTGTGTATAGCTACAAGTGTGTGTGTAGCTACGTGTGTGTGTGGAGCTACGTGTGTGTGTGTAGCTACGTGTGTGTGTGTCTGGGGAGCGGTAGTGTAGCGGTTAGCGCACTGCGCTATGAACCCGGCGACCAGAGTTCGATTCCCGCTCAAGGTCAACACCAGTGACGATTATATGAACCTGTCCTGGGCCTCCCCTAGGTCGACTCAGCCTCAAATGAGTACCT
>NC_136337.1:1005792-1115444 GCF_964198595.1 Lampetra fluviatilis | reverse complement strand
CGCATACGTGGATAAAGTGCCGTTCGTACGCGCATACCTGAGCATGTGTGTGCGTGTACGTTGGGTGGATAGTTTGTACATATATATACACCGGCATTTTAATTTCAGCCAGGCAATTTTCCTCAGTTTGATTCATAATTCCGCGTTCAATATATTAATTTATTTAAGTCGTAGCCCCCCCCCCCTTCCCCCACCCACCCCACCCTTCTTTTATTCCCCGCCGAGGAATTGCCCCCCCCCCCCCCCTGCGAGGGCATCGGTGCGTCGTCTTCAACGTTCCAACCGCGGATCCCTCCGTGGAAACCGATTGTCGCGGCGGCGAATCGGTCGCAAGTGACATGCGGGAGGCGGATGAACAAAGCTACAATCGGAGGTGAGGAAAGGTGGGAGGGAGTGGGGGAGTGGGGCAGGGAAGGGGAGGGAGGGGATGGAGTGGGGGAGTGGGGCAGGGAGGGGGAGGGAGGGGAGGGGGAGGGAGTGGAGGAGTGGGGGAGCAAGGGGGAGGGAGGGGGGGAGTGGGACAGGAGGGGGAGGGAGGGGAGGGGGAGGGAGTGGAGGAGTGGGGGAGCGAGGGGGGAGGGAGGGGAAGAGGGAGGGAGGGAGGGGAGGGGGAGAGGGAGGGGGAGAGGGAGGGAGTGGGGGAGCGAGAGGGGAGGGAGGGGAAGAGGGGGGGGAAGGGAGAGGAGGGAGGGGAGGAGGGAGGGGAAGAGGGGAGGGAGGGGAGGGAGCAGAAGAGGGGGGAGGGAGGGAGTGGGGGAGCAAGGGGGGAGGGAGGGGAAGAGGGGGGGAGGGATAGGAGGGAGGGGAGGAGAGAGGGGAAGAAGGGGGGGAGGGGAGGGAGCGGAAGAGGTGGGAGGGAGGGGAAGAGGGGGGGAGGGAGGGGAAGAGGGGGGGAGGGAGAGGAGGGAGGGGAGGAGGGAGGGGAGGGAGGGAGGGAGGGGAGGAGGGAGGAGAGGGGGAGAGGGAGGGGGAAGTGCGATGGGCGGAATCCGTCGGGTACCAACGAGCCGATCTGGAACCGATTGCCCCTCCCCCCTCCCCCCTCCCCCGCGGACAGACGTCGCGAGCCCCAAGGGCGACCAATATCCACCGCGGGCGAACGCAACCGGATCGGCGGGGGGGGGCGAGACAGAATCGGGAGCTAAACGTGACAAGAGAGGAGGTAAACATTCCACGAAGATCGATTCGTGACCTCGAATCGTCACCTAGAATCGTGATGATTCATTCACTCGTGGTTGGGGGCAGGCTGGCGGGGGGGTTGGTGAGGGATGATTTCGATGTCAGGGTACCACCAATCAAAAATAACATCGAGCTTACAATGGGCCCTGACGTTCCTTAAACCTTGCGCTCCCCTTCACCACTACACCCTGGCACCGTTTTATTTTAAACAAATGTGCGCGTGTGTGTGTTCGTGTGTATATGTATATAACATTTGGACGATTTCATTTTGACCCAAAAAAGTTAAATCGTAATCGCGGTCCAGATGTGTTTAAATTTGGCGGTGCCAGTCGTCTTCAAGCGTCGGATCACGCCGGGGTTTACTCGGAGCAAAATCGTCTCCGTCTCGTGCCGTGCGCTCACAAACACGTGCTGCCCAGCGGGGTGGGTGGGGGGGGGTTATTTATCAACTTTCTACATTTATACTTCAACGCAGCTGCTGCCGCTTGCGCTGTAGGAGCGAGAGGTAACGCTGGCCCATGCCAACAGCGTGTTGCCCAACGGGGCAGGGCTTTGTAAGGAGAGGCCCTCTCTCTTCCTCCAAAGCCTCTAACACCACGCCCCCCCCCGCACCTCAACGACGGACTACTTTCTTGAGCCGCGCGGTTGGGCGGCTCAGCCACGTGGTTGAGTGGCGTAGCGTCTCCTGCCCGGCAGGTAGTGCCAACCTCGACCGGGGTCTGTCCCGAGACCTCTTCTCCTGTCGGCGAGCCTCCGGCACTTCGCGCGGTAGCCTCAACGCGACACCTGGCCTGGCACGGGCGACGTGGTGACGTCGCGGCGAACGGCGGGTGTCCGTATCGGCGGTGGCGCGTCGCATCTCGCCAAACGTTATCGCGAGTGCCCCACAATTGACGGGGGCCACGCGTCTCTCGCAAGGCGTCTACTTCTGACCGTATCTGAATCCGGCTTCGGTGGAGACGTAAACGGCTCCTGCCCCCGGCCGGCCCGGCACAGCCTCGGCGCTGCTCCGGCGTCCCGCGTGCCAGTGGGAGGGGGAAGGAGAACGAGGGGGAGGAAAGACAAGAAGCGACAAAAACTCACCGAGGGCACCGGGCGGCGCCAGCGCCGGCGGCTGCTGCTCGAGCTGCAGGTGGTGCTGGTGGGCCCCGGCCAGCCCCTCCAGCTTCATCCCCGCGCCCGCCGCCGCCGCCGCCGCCGCGGCCGCCTGCATCGCGGCCGCCAGGTAGTACTGGTAGATCTCCGCCTCTCCCGGCACGACGCCGGAAATCACGCCGGGCATCTCCAGGTGGTGCAGGTGCTGCTGTTGCTGCTGCTGCTGCTGCTGCAGCTGCTGCTGCAGGTGGTGGTGCTGCTGCTGGTGGTGGTGATGGTGGTGGTGATGGTGGTGCGGCCCCACCCGCTGCTTGGCGCCGCCCTGCTGCTGCTGCTGCTGCTGCTGCAGGAGCAGCATGTTGTGTGCGTGCTTCTCGCTCGTCATGTGGATGCGCAGGTTGCGCGCCACGTTCGTCTCGTAGTCGCACACGTCGCAGCGCCACATCGGCTTTTTCTGCTGCTGGTTCTGCTGTTGACTCTGTTGACTCTGCTGCTGCTGCTGCTGCTGCAGGTGCTGGGGCCGCGCTTTCTGCGGCGACGCCGCGGCCGCCGCGGCCGCCGCCGCCACCGCCGCGGCCGCGGCCGCCGCGGCCGCCGCGACGCCGCTCACGCCGCCCAGGCTGGCGGGGAGGTGGTGCTGCCCGTACGCGGCCACGGCGTCCGCGATGGCGCCCGCCCCGCCTCCGCCCCCGCCGCCCCCGCCGCCCCCGTTCTGCAGGCACTGCACGTTGTTGAGGTGCTTGTCGGACTGCATGTGGATGCTCAGGTTGCCCTTGGTGGTGGTGGAGTAGTTGCAGACGTCGCAGCGGAAGGGCTTGTAGCCGCACGTGTAGCTCTCGCCGCGCGCCAGCCGCGGGTGCTGCTGCCCCGACGTGCAGAAGTCGCAGGCGCTGCCCGACTCGGGGTGCTTCTCCTTCATGTGGGCGTCCAGCGTCTGCTGGTACTTGTAGTGCCAGTTGCACTTGGGGCACTTGAGCGTCTTGCAGGAGTTGCGCGACTGCAGCAGCATGACGTGACCGCCGAATGACAGCGCCGATGGGCTCACCGCCACCTCGCGCCGCGGCGAGCCGCCCTCGCTCGCCGGCGTGCCGCCGCCGCGGCCGTCCCTGGCCGACGCCCCGCCGGCGTTGGGATGCTGCTGCTGCTGTCCTAGCGAGAGCCTCGGCAGCGCGAGGTCGCGCTTGGCGTCGCCCGCGTCGGCGTCCGACGGCCGCGCCGTTCCGGCTGCGGCCGATTCGACGGTCGCCGCGAACGCCGGCGCCGGGTCCCTGGCGCCGAGGGCCGCGTCGCCGTCGGGCAGCGTTTGGAAGGAGCTGCAGGGTGCCTCCGTTGGGGAGGGGTTGAGCAAATGAGGCAGAAAGGAAAGCTGAGAAATGCTTTGGTTTGTAAGACTGGAGAGTTCGTTTCTTCTGCAAGCGCCGTCGCCAACGCCGACCTGAGAGCCTCCGAATCCGCCCACCTCCATCTCCTCCTCCATCTCCTCCGCCGCCGCCGCCGTCGCCATCGTCATCATCTCCGCGTCGTCGTCGTCGTCGTCAAATTCATTGGTATAGAGTTCGTCGTCGGACCTCTCGTCCTCCAAGTCCGCAGGCTCGGACTTGATTCGCACGCCGTGGACGTCCAGGACGTCGCCGCTGCATTTGGCAAGCTGCCCCGCGCCGGCGCTGGGCCGGCCGGGGTACGTTGAGGTATTTGGGGATTTCAGCAAAGCACTGGGCAAACCCCCAAGGTTCAACGGGGCGCTCTGACCCCAAGGGTTCACGGGAGAAGCAGTCGACTGCAGCCCCTTAATCTTTGGCCCGGCCCGCAGCGCCTCGGCGCCGCCATCTACTCTAATGCCGCTAAAAACGCCGTAAAAATTTGGTTTCACGGAGGCGTCCGCGCTCGCGAGCCGCTGCCGCCGGCGCCCTTGCCGCCGGGCGCCGGGCGCGCCGCTCGGCTCCAGGAAGCTGACGAGCGGCTCCCTGCGGTCGCGGCCCACGCCCTGCACGATGGCGGAGGCGCCGCTCCGTCCCAGCAGCCTCCGCTCCTCGGCGAGCAGCGAGAGGCGGTGGTCGCGCGTGGCGTGTGCCGCGAACGTGCGGGCGCAGCCGAACGACAGCTTGCACAGGAAGCACATCAGGATGGGCTTCCTGCCCCCGAACAGCGCGCCGTCGACGTCGCCGGCCCCGCTGGCCTCGCCGTCGTCGCCGTCGTCCGGACGCCCGTCCTCCGCTGGCCCCTCCGCGCTCTCGTCCTCGCTCTTCACGCCGTCCGGCGCCGCCGCGCCGCCGCCGCCGCAACCGCCCCCTTCGCCCCGGACATCGAAGACCCGAAAGCTTCGCAGCGCGGCTCCGGCGGCGGCCGCGAGCGAGGAGTTGGGGAACGCCTGGATGTGGAAGGTGCTGATCGCCCCGGGTTTGACGCCGAAGGACAAAGCGTGCGCCAGCGTGGGGCTACGGCCGCCGCCGCCGCCGTGCCCGTCGTCGGCGAACGCGGACAAGCTCTCGGCGCTCTTGACGATGTAAGCGGAGCCGTCGGCCCGGTACACGATCTCGCCCGGGATGCTCTCCACGTCGGCGACTTCACCGGCGGCGGCGGCGATGATGGCGGCGGCGGCGGCGTGCGGCGGCGGCGCCGGCGCCGCGCCCTCCGCGGCGGTGGCGCAGCGGTGCTCCATGTAAGTCTGTAAACTCTCGAGCGGCGACGCGCATTGGTTGCAGCAAATATCTTTGGCAGAGGAGGCGGCGGAAGCCGGACGCGGCGGAACGACGGCGGCGGCGGAGGATGAGGAGGAGGCTGCCGCGGTGGGAGAGGAAGCGGAGGGAGGCCAGGCCGGGGAGGGGACGGCGAGGGAGGGCCCAGGGCCCGGGACGCCGGCCACGGCCGGAGACCGCGAATCTCTCAGCAGCTCGGCGCTCGCCGGAGAGTCATCGTCTCGGGGTGGCGGCGGCGGCGGCGAGTCTGTGTCGACGTCACTCCGCTTCTTCCCGGCGGAGCTGGCCTGCAACGCGTGATCTTCCATGGCACTCGGCTGCCCCCGAACGTCTCATTTCTCCGCGCCGGTGAGAATCCTGCACGAGGAGGAGAGAAAGAGAGAAAGAGAGAAAGGGAGGCGGGTCAGCTCGACGGCGGTTACACGCGAGGGAACGGAGGTGAAGTTTTATCAGCGCCGCCGTTGCCGACGGAGCGTCCACTCCGCTCCCCCCAGTTCATTCAGCAGCGCTGTAACGACACAGCTGACTGTTTGCGATATTCCACCATATAAATGATCTGGCCGTAGATTTGTGCTGTGTCAGACCACTCCACCACCATGACAAGGTCAAACCAAAGCTCACCCCGGTGCGCCGAAGAACATTTCTCGCAACGAAGCTTCGCTCGGCCCAAAACATTCGAAGTACAAACCCGAAAGAGAGAGCCGCCACGCATCTCGGGAGAATCGACCTTTGACCCTGGCCTCGACACTGACCTCGGCCTCAATTGTTCCGGGCCTTCTGGGAATTGACACTGAATGTCTCCAAACAGCCTCGACGCTCTGACCGACAGCGATCGTCGCCCCGAATAAATGTGAAGATTCTATGACGACGATGACGACGACAATGATGAAGACGACGACGATGAAGATGACGACGACGATGACGATGACTACAATGACGACGAAATTGGCCGACTATTACAATAACGTCGACGATGATGACGACAACGACGACGACGACGTGCTACACTCATCGACTCGGGCTGGGCGTCACGCCGAACCGTCACGGCGCGAGGCGAAACCACGCCGCCGGTGCCGGAACGCATCGGGAGGGCCCTCAAACTATTTCAAGAGCTGCATCTGTTGCACGGAATAACAGCGGGTCGGCGTCGATGCAGGGATAACTTCTCCTTTCTCCACCTCTCGCGCCATCGATCGCCGCCGCGCAAGTCGCCTCCCGACAACGTTACGGGCGGCGTTTTGATAGCCAAGCGGATAAACATGCCCGGCCGCATTGTCGACGTCGTAAATCAGGGACTTGCTCATAAGTAAATTCCGAACCTAATCACGCGCCGGTGATCGATACCTGGAACAGGCCCGACGTTAAGGGCCCTCGGGGAAAAAGAAATGAAAAAAACCACCAACAACGACGCTGAGAAGCGGGCGATGATTAATTATTATTTTCGTTCGTATTATTCCCGCGCGCCCGTATTAGGCCGCGCGATAAAACGCTTTGAATTTCGCTCATCGGAATCGAAATCCGTTTCCGAAAGAAAAAAAAAGGAGACTTCGCATGGAGCGCCAAACAGTGTCCTTTGGCTTTTTCGCGGCGGAGGTTGGTAGGGGCGGGGGGCGAGAGACGGGGGGGGGGGGATCCGGTGGGTACGAGGCAACGGAAGCCTCAACGCTGGAAAGAGAAATCGCCAAATTTGCAAAGGATTACCCAAAAAAAAGAAACCCTGGAGGCCCCCCCACACCCTTTCCCCCCCGCCGAGAGGGGCATCCGCAAAGAGGTGGGGAGCGAGTAGCCGCACCTTACACCGCCAGCGCCAGCGCAACCTGCCCATCAACCGACCGACCGACCGCCGTGGGCCCGTTTGTCCGCTGCTGGATGGGTTCACGGCGGCGGCTCCCGGGGGGGGGGTGCGACTGGAAGGGAAAACTCGCAGCCGTCGCTGCCTCGGCCGCGCGCCGGGAGATGGAATCTAAACCGGCGACCTCTGAATTGCTACCGCCGCCGCAGCTACTACTACTGCTGCTACTGCTGCTGCTACAGCCGCTGCCACCGCCGCTACTACTGCCGCTGCTGCTACGACTGCTCCTGCTACTACTGCTACGACTGCTGCTGCTGCTACTACTGCTACTACTGCTACTACTACTGCTACTACTGCTGCTTCTGCTGCTACTGCTGCTATTGCTGCTACTACTGCTCCTGCTACTACTGCTGATGTTGCTGCTACTACTGCTACTACTGCTACTACTGCTACTACTGCTGCTACTACTGCTACTACTGCTGCTATTGCTACTACTGCTGATGCTGCTGCTACTACTGCTACTACTGCTGCTACTACTGCTACTACTGCTGATGCTGCTGCTACTACTGCTACTACTGCTGCTACTACTGCTACTACTACTGCTGCTGCTACTGCTGCTACTACTGCTACTACTGCTGATGCTGCTGCTACTACTGCTGCTACTGCTGCTGCTACTGCTGCTACTACTGCTACTACTACTACTGCTGCTACTACTGCTACTGCTACTACTGCTACTGCTGCTACTACTGCTGCTGCTACTACTGCTGCTACTGCTGCTACTACTGTTGCTACTACTGCTGCTGCTACTACTGCTACTGCTGCTACTACTGTTGTTACTACTGCTACTGCTGCTACTACTGCTACTGCTACTACTGATGCTACTGCTGCTACTACTGTTGCTACTACTGCTACTGCTGCTGCTACTACTGCTGCTACTACTGCTACTACTGCTGCTACTGCTGGCTAACGTTATAAAGCCGCCGTGGCGGCCGGCAGCATCAAGAATCCTTCTCGTGAGACGATGGCCAATCAATACGGACAATTAGCTCCACGCAGCCAACGGCGGATCCTGCGGCCGGGGGGCTGGGTGGGGGTGGTGGCGGAGGGGAGAGGTGGGCGGGGGGGGGGCGTCGTGGGGCCGGGCGGCCCATTAAGGCGGCGGAGTGCATACGGGAAGCCGCGCCGACGGCCTTCGGGAACCGCTGTCCCTCGCCGTGACCCCGGCCTCTCCAGCCGACCACCATCCCCCCCCCTCCCACCCCCACGGGGGAGACGACCGAGAGCCATCGCCACCCTCCCCCCTCCCACTACCCTCCCCCCACCCTCCTCTCTGACCGACCGACTGACCCTGGTGGACGGCGCGAGAGCGCGAAAGCTCGCGGTCAGTTTGGCGGCTGGTCTCTGAACTCGACGCGGGTACCGTCGTCGTGGTTACGCGGGTACCGTCGTCGTGGTTACGCGGGTACCGTCGTCGTGGTTACGCGGGTACCATCGTTGTGGTTACGCCAGTACCATCGTCGTGGTTACGCCAGTACCGTCGTCGTGGTTACGCCAGTACCGTCGTCGTGGTTACGCCAGTACCGTCGTCGTGGTTACGTGGGTGCCGCCGAAGAGCGGTGGGGAAACAAACTAAAATAACATATTCTTAGGTTTTTTCGGTAAAGTCACCTAAGAATTTGAATCCTTGCAGTCACGAAAGCTTCAAATCTAAAACTAAAAGAACAACATCGGAAGAGTGCACGGGGCAGCCACGCGCCTGGAATTACACCACGAGACAGAAAGCAGTGCACGTGGATGAGAGGTCATGCACACGATGGTTGATGACACCGTTCAAACTCTGTAGAGTGGGCCAAAAAATAATAACAATTGACTCCGACGCCAGCTTTCATCAACGTGGGCCGAACAAGGCCCGGCCGACCGCCATCCTGCCCTCGCATTGTCGCCTGCCCCAGCCAAAAATGAAAAAAAAAACGCAAAAGCGCCCGGCAAAAAATAATCACTGAGAAGCAGCTTGGCTCCGAGGGCATCAAACCGGTAAATAAATTAATAAACAAGGCATCTCGAGGCATCTGGCGGCGGCGGCGCTGGAGGGGAGGGGGGCAGCAGGCATGGAATTGAAACGGGTTCAGCACATTCGCCAAAGTTGCGCGCTGACGGAAACAGATTTAGTTTTTTTTTAAACGTGGAGAAACCCAGCGGAGAACGAGTGGGTGGGATGAGGGGGTGGAGGAAGAGAGACAGAGTGGGGTGGGGGTGGATCGTATCTCGCGCTCTCCCATCCGTCGCTCGCAAATTGCGAGTCGCGCGGTGTCTTTGATCGCGCCCGCGAAGCCCTCAATCGGCGCGTGGCAGCGCGGGAGTCAAAGACAAAGCAGCGGGGGGACCCCCCCCCCAACCAACCTCCGGAGCTCGAGAGGGGAGAGCGTTCGCAATTAATCCCGCGGGGAGAGAGTCAGAGAGAGAGAGCGAGAGAGTGAAGATGACCGAGAGGTCATCAGCCCAGAAATTGTCCCAAGCGTAGCAAGCCTTTGATCACCGCCCTGCCTCCAAATCCGCCACCCGACCCCCACCACCACCACCGCCACCACCGCCACTCAACCCCCCACCACCACCGCCCCCCACCAGCACCACCGTCGCCACCACCGCCGCTAACCTTGTCCAGTTCATTTGGCTCGCGTGCAAAACCCGGCAGATGCGGTTACAATCGACGACTACGACGCAGAAAGCGGTGAATGCGGTCACCGCCCAGAGCAGAAGCGTGGAGAGCGCAACGTGGAATCGATGGCAGATTCACAAAGACGGAGGAGGGGAGGAGGAGGCATCGTCGCAGCGGTGATGCAGCACTCCGCTTACTCCTGACTCCAAGATCCTCAGGCTCGTTAATCTGCCCAACACGCACCTCTTCCAGAGAACGACGACGCAGACGAATATCATCACAGAGAGACCCTGAGACTCACACAGACAAATATCATCACAGAGAGACCCTGAGACTCACACAGACAAATATCATCACAGAGAAAGCCGTAGACTCACACAGACAAATATCATCACAGAGAAAGCAGTAGACTCACACGGACAAATATCATCACAGAGAGACCCTGAGACTCACGCAGACGAATATCATCACAGAGAGACCCTGAGACTCACACAGACAAATATCATTCCAGAGAGACCCTGAGACTCACACAGACAAATATCATCACAGAAAAAGCCGTAGACTCACACGGACACATATCATCACAGAGAGACCCTGAGACTCACACAGACAAAAATCATCACACAGAGAGCCGTAGACTCACACAGACAAATATCATCACAGAGAAAGCCGTAGACTCACACGGACAAATATCATCACAGAGAGACCCTGAGACTCACACAGACAAAAATCATCACACAGAGAGCCGTAGACTCACACAGACAAATATCATCACAGAGAGAGCCGTAGACTCACACGGACGAATATCATCACAGAGAGACCCTGAGACTCACACAGACAAATATCATTCCAGAGAGACCCTGAGACTCACACAGACAAATATCATCACAGAGAAAGCCGTAGACTCACACGGACAAATATCATCACAGAGAGACCCTGAGACTCACACAGACAAAAATCATCACACAGAGAGCCGTAGACTCACACGGACAAATATCATCACAGAGAGACCCTGAGACTCACACAGACAAATATCATCACAGAGAAAGCCGTAGACTCACACGGACAAATATCATCACAGAGAGTGCGAGAGTGGAGAGCCGACAGAGTGGACATAAACTCGCGGCTATCGGAGTGCGAGTGGAGATGGGGAGGGGGGATGCCTTGGCAGCCCAACATGGCCGAGGGAGGTGTTCGCTCCTTCTCCTCTGCTGCCCCCACAGTCTGGAACTGGCTCCCAGCCCCCCCTCCCCACCAGCCGCCCGTGTTGTCAAGTCCCTTTGCCCCCCCCCCCCCCCCCAGTTCGAGTCCAGGCTCGAGAGCTTCCTCTACTCCGGTGCCCCCTACCACCACCACCACACACTGCCTCTCTCTCTCTCACAAAGCAAATGTTGTGCTCACCGTGTGTGCATAGAGCCAGCGAGATGCGTTGGCATTCAGACGCGATGAGAGCCCCCCCCACCAATGTATTGTACGGGTCTCACGCGAAGCCACGCAGATTCACGTAGTGACCCCCCTACATATTGACACAGAGACCCATGGTAACAAAGACAAAGATCCCCGCGTATAGCCTCAACAGACTGTTGGGGCAAGTGCCGTTAGCGAGCACCTTTGTTTCCCCAGTGGCGATGTTTACACACCGCACCAGGTACGCGCTTGAGGCTGAGTCGACCTAGGGGAGGGCCCAGGACTGGCGGTGGCCGTGAGCGGGAATCGAACTCGGATCGCCGGGTTCATAGCGCAGCACGCTAACCGCTACACTACCGCTCCCCCCCACACACACACACACAGACACACACAGACACACACACACACAGACACACACACAGACACACACACACACAGATAGACACAGACACAAGTTTGCTATCCATATTGTAACGACCCACAATGCCCCTTTAAAAACTAGTCATCAATTTTTGTTTTAAAGTAAATTCTCACCAGGCTCCACGCTGCAAACAACCACAGTCTCAAACACTCATCTCCACTCTCTCTCTCTATTCTGGCCCCTGCGCGTACAGGCTCCCGCACAAGGCCCACTGCTCAACACGTCGCCTATCATGTACATGTTTGCTTTCAAATGTCACGCACTGTTACTGTCGAATGTGTCGCCGTGACACACGGACACTCGCATTCAAGACAGGGTCTCCTTGGTCTGCGACAGACTGTCTCTCTGTCTCTGTGGAAGTGCAGTCCCCAATACAGATGCTTTCTGAATCCACCCTAGAATGAATTCTGTTGACTCACACCAGAGACGAATAGGGTCACAGAGAGACCCATAGACTCGAATAGAGACCCATAGACTCGAATAGAGACCCATAGACTCACAGAGAGACCCATAGACTCAAATAGTGACGCATAGACTCACAGAAACCCATCGACTCACATAGAGACCCATATTCTCACATAGAGCCATAGACTCACATACAGATCCCATACTCAGAGAGACCCCATTAACTCACATAGAGACCCCATCAACTGACATAGAGACCCACAGACTCACATAGAGACCCACAGACTCACATAGAGACCCACATATTCATATAGAGACCCCATAGACTTACATAGAGACCCACACACATGCTTAACTACCTCCACAAATAACTTTTCACAAATATTCCCACTGTTCACACGCAGTGTGTAGCTGTGTATAAATACACACCATATTCAGTCACACACAACAGATCTTATATACAGACTCAATATACGTACCCCTCTATATACATATTATATTTGATATATCAATATAAATGTCGCCTATTATATACCAGATATACAGGGTGCTTCAAAAAAATGTTTACACTTACATGGGACTCGTTTTTAATGTTAATAAGCTTCAAAAAGTCAAAAAGTCTCCACTTGTACGCCATCGTTGTCAACACGCGTGGCCTGGGATCTCTCCAGGTGGTCTCCAGCGCCCGAAGTCTGCACATTTATTGTGGTTATTGTTTGCAAATTCTCAGAAGTGTGAACATTGTTGTTGAAGCACCCTGTCGAGATGGTGAGGTCAGCTGCTGGCCACGATGAGAGGGCCACAGTTCGTGTCGTGTCGCTGTTCCTCCTCCGCCTCTGTTGAAGAGAGCAGCCTAGCACAGTGGTGGGTTCACTGGCCTGTCTTGTGGGGGTCTCTGTGCGTGTCTCTGTGCGTGTCTCTGTGCGGGTCTCTGTGCGTGTCTCTGTGCGTGTCACTGTGTGTGTGTCTCTGTGGGTGTCTCTGTGGGTGTCTCTGTGGGGGTCTCTGTGTGTGTCACTGTGCGCGTCTCCGTGCGTGTCACTGTGGGTGTCTCTGTGGGTGTCTCCGTGTGGGTCTCCGTGTGTGTGTCTCTGTGTGTGTCTCTGTGTTTGTTTCTGTGTCTCTGTGCGGGTCTCTGTGGGTGTCTCTGTGTGTGTCTCTGTGTGTGTCACTGTGTGCGTCTCTGTGTGGGTCTCTGTGTGTGTCTCTGTTTGTATCTCTGTGTGTGTCTCTGTGTGAGACTCTGTGTCTGTCTCTGTGTGTGTCTCCGTGTGTGTCACCGTGTGGGTCTCTGTGTGAGACTCTGTGTCTGTCTCTGTGTGTGTCTCCGTGTGTGTCTCTGTGGGCGTCTCTGTGTCTGTCTCTGTGGGGATCTCTGTGGGGGGTCTCCGTCCGTGGACTCACGTAGAGACCCGTGAGCGAGAGAGGGAAAGAGAGAAACTCGTGAGAGGCGCCCAGGAGGTGCGGCTGGCACACTCAGAAGCGACGTCCCACATCGAGGTGGGGTGGGGAGGGGGTGTTCAGAATTTAGTTTTTTCCTCCTCTTTACACAATTGTACATCGTCGTAAAATGTTCAAGAGACTTGCCGCGAGGCCTTGTTACTGGATGATGCTGGCCAGAGAGACAGAGAGAGACAGAGAATTAAAATCAGGTTGAACCTAAATGACTTGGAGGCTCACGGCGGGTGCTGACAGCGTGGTGGGTGGAGAGGGCATGTGCGTCCCCCCCCTCCTTCACGCCATCTGATACCATCCGATGATTAGTTCACCGCAAAATGTCGACTTCGTCAGTTCGGGACACATCTGAATGGGTGGGTGAGCGATTGCGGTGTGTGAGTGAGTAAGGCTAATTGTAATGCTGTTCTTACAATGCCCAGTCCCACCAGTGACCTGTCCATCCAGTGACCTATCAATGACCTATCAATGACCTATCAATGACCTGTCAATCACCTGTCAATGACCTGTCAATCACCTGTCAATGACCTGTCAAAAACCTGTCAATGACCTGTCAATGACCTGTCCCTCCGAACGCGACGGCTCGCTCTGTCACCGCCACCCAACGACTCCGTCGCACAGCAAAAGCAGCGGCAGCGCAACTTCGTCGTCAACGCTTTGATTTAGAAAAACACACGGGGGGGGGGGCGGGCTCGCTCACAACAACAACAACCCCCATTCGCCACTAAGTGGCAGTGACGTCGCCGCGACGCTTGTGCCAGGCTACGTGCACGTTGAGGCCACGTGAAGTGTCGAACGCCCGCTGGCAGGAGGTCACGGGGGCAGACCCAGCAGGTGCCACGGGTCGCTCACGAAGGGGGTTACACACACACGGTGCCCCCCCCGCTATCCCTCACACTCCCAAGGGGGCACTGACACTCAGGAGGATTTCTCCACAACTCTGTGGCTGTCGCCTGACGATGCCGCTTGTCGTTGTTGTAACTGCCGGCGGCTCTGGGTTCACTCTGGAACACGTAAACGTTGCGGTGCTCGACTCGGAACGAATCGGTGCGCTCTGTTCACGCGACACAGCCTCACTAATTTGGCTGTGTCGGGTGGTGGCGGGATTAACGACACAACATTTATATATTTACACGATCCAACCCCCCAAAAAACCTCTATCATGGATAATATTGGTCGTGAAAAACCTACGACTACTACTACTGCTACAACTATTACAACTACTACTACGTGTTGAAACTTACACTCAGGCCATTGGGAAAAGCCAGCGAACGTCATTGTCGTCGTCCCGTTTGCAAAGCCCCCCCCACCGTCAAACCTCGGCGGGCAATTCCACAGTCCTGTGACAGGGACCCGAGTGTCGATCAGTCGGCGGTGCACGCGAGAGAGACACGGACACGACGAAAAAGCACGGAATCCACCACCACCACCACCAGCACCACCACCACCAGCACCACCACCACCAGCACCACCACCATCAGCACCACCAGCACCACCACCACCAGCACCACCAATCATGCCTTGGCGGGCCTCTTGCTAAACACCAAACGCGAAAAACCCGTGTCTGGACATCACATCTGTTCACCGTGTCATAGGGTGGTGGTGGTGGGGTAGTAGTGGTGGTGGGGGAGGATGCGCAAGTAAAGTCGCAGCCCTGCAATGTCTCCGCTCAGGCCACTGCTGCCTCGATCCAGAAAGCTCCCCACACCCGGTGACCACCCCCCCATTCCCCCATCCTCTTAAGAGGGGCCACGACGCCGGAGAGAGACGACGCCGGAGAGAGACGACGCTAGAGCCGACGCAGGCCGGCCCCACGGCCGCACCGCCGTGCGTAAGGACGGCGTCCGGCCCGTCGCACCGCCCGGGGCGTATCGAAGCTGGCGGGCGGGCGAAAGAAAAACTTTGGGAGTCGCTCACACTTTACCCCACCATGCGCGCTAGACCCATCTGCAGCCGCCGCCATTGTCGTTGTGGTTATTGTTGTCGTTGTGGTTATTCGACCTCTCGGTCGCTGCCTTATCGACGACTCCGTGGTGGACATATCAAGATAGGTAAATAATTAATTAAATAGCCCGACCACCCCCCCCTCCACTCTCCCCTCCCGGCCCCACCACTCCACCTTTGTCGATAACTGGCAGGCTAGGCACACACGCGATGCGCGGGTGTAATTGGGGGTAATGGAGTACGTACATAAAATATATAATAACTCCCCCCCCCCCCCCCTCATTATTCTAAAACAGCTTGGCCGCAGACAATTATCCTTTTAATTAAGATCGCGGTGACTAACGGCCGAGGTGGGCGCCATTAACGAAATCCTCGCCCATTACGCCGCCCAGGGTTGGCGCGGCGGTGGCAAGGCGAGCGTGGAAATGCTAAACGGCATTGGGGGGGGGGGGGGGGGGTGAACGTGTCGCACCTCCGTTCAATCCGGTGGGGCGCTACCCATCCCTCCTGCCCGCTCGCTCGCCACCACCCACCCCCCCACCGCGCTCTCTCGCGACCGATCCACACCAAGGGGTTGCTACCCATCTGACCGAATTCTCCACAAGATTCTCCACCAGATTCTCCACCAGATTCTCCACCAGATTCTCCACCAGATTCTCCACCAGATTCTCCACCAGATTCTCCACCAGATTCTCCACCAGATTCTCCACCAGTTTACCCACCAGATTCTCCACCAGATTCTCCACCAGATTCTCCACCAGTTTACCCACCAGATTCTCCACCAGATTCTCCACCAGTTTACCCACCAGATTCTCCACCAGATTCTCCACCAGATTCTCCACCAGATTCTCCACCAGTTTACCCACCAGATTCTCCACCAGTTTACCCACCAGATTCTCCACCAGATTCTCCACCAGATTCTCCACCAGATTCTCCACCAGTTTACCCACCAGATTCTCCACCGGCAGCTCCACCGGCTCCTGAAAAAGCTCCCAGCACTCGGGATCGAAACGTCAGACGCCGTCACGCCAAACGACGCGCCGCGCCGCCACCGGCGGCCGGAGAGAGCCGGGACGCAGCCCCCCGCGGGCAGCGTCCGCTGGCCCCCCGAGACACTCTTCCCATGAGATCCGTGAGATCCGTGAGATCCGTGAGATCCGTGAGATCCGTGCCTTCGAGGTGGTGTTCCGCCAGCGGCACCACAGGGCCTCGCCTCCTGCTCGTGCTGGCGGCGGCGGCGGTGCCAGGGGGCGGTGGGGGCGCCGCTAGCGTCAGTCCACCTGGCCGTAATTACGCTTAACCCCCCCACCCCACCCCCCAACCCGCGTTCATGGAATTACGTGAGGAATAAAGGGAGGGAGGGGGGGTTAATTGCGAAATAATTACCGCAATTAAAGCGCCGCGCTGCGATATTGAGAAATTAAATGGTTCTACAGTCCCCCCACACCCTCCCCCTCCCAGATCCCCCTCTCCAACCCCCACCTCCCACACCGCCCCACACCCCCCCCACACCAACACCCAAAACTTTCAGGGGTGGCGAGAACAGGGTTGACCTGTTTCCGCTGCTCGTGTGTTTCTCTAAATGTCACGATGAACTCATACAGGTGTGACGGAAGGTGCCTGGAAAGAGACCGCAGAGTCTGCAGATTTTACTACGAAAAGAAAATCGGTTGACATCGCGGCCTGAAGAGAGATTACGACGACGACTATGATGATGACGACGACGACGACGATGATGACGATGATGACGACGACGACGATGATAACGACGACGATGATGATGACGATGACGACGACGATGATGATGATGACGGCGATGACGAGACGGCCGGCGGTCGCCATGCGCTGCGGCAGCGGTTGGAGGGAACGGCCACGGCAGCGAGGGACGGAGCGGCCGAGTTCGTTGGCCACGTCGCAAGGAAGTGACAAATGGCGGCTCGGGGAAGCCTTCATCCAGCAGCAGATAGATCGTGGCCGGTCACGGCAGCGATGAGATTCAACTCCCCCCCTCCCCCCCCCCCCCAAGATTTTAAATGAAAATAAATAAACGCGACGAAAAAATGCAACGTTTAATTTTGTTCCCGTACACTCTTGCAAAGCTGTCCCGAGTTGCACCAAAGCAGCTAACTCCGTGAAATCTATTTTTTTTAATCTATTAATGTTTATACAGGTCGCTGGATTTACCCCGTGAAGTCAAGACAACAAACCAACAACGGAGAAGCACATTCGCACGCAAGCGGAGAATAAATGGAAAAAAAAACACAATATTACTCTGCTTTTTTATAACGCAAAAAAATTCCCACCTGGTGGCTTCGGTGGACCAGGTGCGGCGGCTTTAGCGTTAAGGAGGAGTTACATTTTTTTTTATAATTCACCAGCAAAATCTCTCCCCCCCCCCCACACTCAGCGAGCAAAGAGCGCTGGGCGGAAGTGACACTCGCTCAAAAAACAAAGACGAGGGTTCCCCCCGCCCGCGTAGCCTGCGCAGGGCTTTTGGGGCAAGTGCTGTTCGGCGAGCGCCCACGAAGGCCGGCGAGACGGGCACGCGGACGCGGTGGGACGGTCAGCAGCACCCCGAGCGGGAGTCGAACGAGGGTCACCGCGGCTCGGAGCGCAGTGTCCTAACCCGCTGCGCCACCGTGCACGCACACACACACAAAAACAAAGGGCCCCTCTGTATAGCCTTGACAAACTGTTGGGGCAAGTGCTGTTAGCGAGTAGCACCTGTGAAGGCCGGCACGGTACACGAGGGGGGGGGGCCGGGCGGCCAGCACCACGCCCGGCCGCCTTTGTCTCCCCACCGGCGATGTTTACGCACCGCACCAGGTACTCGTTTGAGGCCGAGTCGACACACACACACAAAAAAAGACAAAGATCTACCGCATAGCCTTAACAGAATTTTGGGTCAAGTGCTGCTCACGAGCACAAGCACCCACGCACGCACGCACGCGCATTCACGCCACGTTGGGCGCGACGGGAGTCGCCGGGCAACGCCGGAGACTCGACGCCGCCGAGACTCGACGACGGCTCTCGAGGAAACGCACGACCGGGCGGTGCGCGCGTACCCGGGGCGGCCCCGGTGGGATCCGCGTGTCGCGTCCCCTCGTCCACCCCCGTTGGGCAGCGGTGACCTCTTGACCTTCACCCCGGCCGGCATCGGCGGCGGAGCGACGGCCGAACCGGGCGCCGCCGGACACCCGGTTTCAGAGGCCGCGGGTTCCATCCCGAGCGGGAAGATCCACATCGCCGCGACGTCCGAAGCCGGCGTGGCGGCAAACCGCTCACGGCGAGCGCGCGGACGCCGATTTATAACCGCTGCTCGTGAGCGCCATTCGGTTTGTTGGCTCGGGAAAGCCTCCTCGGCGGTGCTGCGGTGGCGCGTGTGTGAACCCGACCGAGCAATCGGCGGTGAGAGCGAGGGTCTTTCACTGGCATTCGGGGCATGTTTTTCGTGGCCAATACCACCGGTCGCATTGTACGCGACGTCGCGTGTTTTTATTTCTACTCTCTCTCACTCTCGCCGAAGTCAACTCTCGATTACCTGCGGGTATAATCGGGGTCGGGCGGGCGGGTGGGCGTGCGGAAAAACACTGGCGCAGATAAGATGGAGACACCGGTAATGCCAAACAAATGTCAATTATTTCAGCAACACCACGTGTGTTTAAATTTCGGTCACCCAAGTAGAAGAGAGATGGGGCGGCAGGGGGGGGGGGTACAGACTTTGAGCGTGTCATCTGCTTTCTCTTGAATCGCGTCTCAAATCATCGTCGGCGCTTCTGAACTGTTGCCTATGATGCATGAATTAAAACATACCGCCGAATTGGCGCCGTTATTGATTTGCGTGTTCGCGGCGTGCTCGCGGTCGCGTGGCTGCCGGAGCCGCTCGGCCCCACGACGAGTGAGGAGCGGTCGATGGCAGAGCGAGCGCTGTGTGTGTGTGAGAAAGTTTGCACAGCAGGGGGTACAGCTGGAGGTGCATCTACCAGTCATCTCAGTCAGCCAACCCATGGCACCTGCTGGGTCTGTCCCGTGACCTCCAGCCAGCGAGGCTTCGACACTTCACGTGGCCTCAAAGTGCACCTGGCCTGGCACAGACGCCGTGGTGACATCACCGTCATTTAGTGGCGATTGGCGGGTATTGGTATTGGTGAAAGACCACGGATAAATCCATAATTCGCCTGCGGACCCATCGAGCATGGACCCCGTGGATTTTTTTTCCTTCTTATGTTTTATTTATTTATTTACATTTTAAGAACTGCCAGGTTCAAGCGATTCCTGAGCACCGCAATTTCTCCCCAATGCCAAAAGCAGCGGGGCCTCGTTTAAATCATTCGGCGTGACGGCGTTCACTCGCCCTACAACACCACCACCGACGGCCACCACGCACAACAGAGCTTTCTGTTGGGTCAGATGGCGTCAATACAAATGCGTGTCGTGAAACCCGCCACCACCCAACCGACGCGGCCAATTGGTTGAGGGTTTTGTCACGTAATGCAACACACCGGCCGTGTGTTGGAGAGTAAACCCACCGCAACATTTACAATTCGAGTAGCCGTGATGTTTCGCCAGTAATTAAAACCATCATCATCATCATCAGGCGACAGCCAGAGTTTAATGACGCGCGGGTTTAAGGACACATTTATATTTACGCGCTCTAACCCAAAAACCTCCATTGTGGATAATATTGGTCAAGAAAGCCCTACACTACTATGTGTTAAAGCATCACCGCCACCACCACCACCACCGCCACAACCCCCACTACAATCACCACCACCACCGCTGCCACCACCGCCACACGTTTCCAAAGCCTCCAGCCGAAACGCACAAATAAGCGCGCACACACACGCGATGCACGAGCGTGCACGGACAACAAAAAAGGCTTTTAAAAAAAAGGGGGTTACACTTTGATAGTGCGATGAATAATGGAACGGGCACACCATTAAGATACAGTATGCATTTACGTCGCTGAATTTCGTACACAAGTACTGTATGGAATTAATTCAGCGTACACGCTCGCTACATAAAGACGGGGGATTGTAATGCGGTTTTTTGGGGGGGGCGAGGGGGATGGGAGTGGTGGGGGGGCGGGCGGGAGCTGTGCTGGGCGACGGATTAACCCTTGCGCTGCTCATCTACGTTTGACCCGTGGAGCCGGAGGATTTTTTTCCGTTCTGCGTCACTCCGGTAAGCGAACGGAACGCGGCCTCGCGCCCCCTTGTTTGCCCGCGCGTTAAAAAACAAACACCACACCCAGAAATCGACGCTGAAAATTCCAGGATGCTGCTGCTGCGGCGGCGAAGGGCGAGGGAGGGGGAGGGGGGGCGGTCGTTCTCCAGAGCGCGACGCTCGAGCGCGGCTTCCGCAGGGGTCGCTGGCGACGCTGGACCGCCGCCACTGCCGTCGACGAGCGGCGTCGCGGAGCGAAGAACCGCGGGGGGGGGGGGGGGAGGCGGCATCGCACGCCGTACGGCGGGGGGCGGGGAGCAAGCCTCAGAGTCAAGGTCAAGAGGTCGTCGTTACTGCCCAACGCGGTCGTTGCCTTCCGCTTCCTCGACCCTGGGGGATTCTGCGTGGCCGACGGCTGACCTCCCAAGGAACTGCTCTTCGAGTGTCGTCACCACCGCCACCACCATCACCCCGCCTAAACGGCCACGAATGGAGTTGACCAAATATCCCGATAAAGGAACACAGAGCGTGGGCAATTTTTGTGCGCCGCTTGCGGCTTGTTTCCCCGTAAACATTCCAGGGTACGGGCCAACGTCGGCACGTGCTTGTATCCATCGGCCCAACGTTCCAAGTTCACCGTCCGTGCTTTCCCGCACCGCCAGATCACTCCGTCTCTCCGACTCTGAGAGCGACTGAAAAGTTCTTCGAGCGAGAAACCAACATTGTTATTATATTGAGATAAATATTATCACCCCGTCGCTGCCCCCCCCCGCCCGCCTTTCCTGATGTGCCCTTGAGGGTCACTCCCCCAGAACCGCCACCACGAGGTCGCCCCCCCTCTCCTCCCCAGCGCGAATCAAGGAGCCGTTTACTTCGCGGCTCCGAACGACCTGGAGTCTCAACCGACACCAGAATCGTGGCCTTTCAAAGGCCGCTTTGCACAGCTCGGCTGCTGCATTCGGGATAGTCGGATTTCATGCACGCAGGCTTGAACGCCCAAGTGTTACGGTTCGTCATTAGCCACAACCAAAATGTTTGGGTTGCATCATGCGGGTGCGATGTCAAATTTTGACCTTTAACCCCACGCGAGAATGATGATACAGGGCATAATCTCCAGCAGAACGTCGTTGGTACGAAACTGTCTTAAACTCCGCGTGAGCTTTCCAACATTTCTCCCCAACAGAAACTAATTATCAACGTGGAGAGTTGAACCTTATCGCATGAACTGCGTTGCGACGTCGTTTTATGCCTGTTAAAGGCGAATGACACGGCGATCTATTCCTCTCGACGAGCTCTACACGATGCGCTAATCAAAGTTTTGTTTCTTCTGCGCATTCGTCCTCGCCGCTGCGCTTGGACAACACGACAACAGAATGATCCGCGCTGGGTGGGCCGCGGCGTTGATGTGCGCGGTGGGACGGAGTCGCCAAAAAATAAAAAATTACGACTTCCGTTTATTAGGGACCCCGGGGTCCCGCCATAAGGTTCAGTTGTTAAATTGTATTTTCGAGTCCGTGCAGCATTAGATCTGCCGGTAGCTCAGTGCGCAAGAAGGAGGGAGAGAGAGAGAAATTAGAGCCGTAGGGAGTCTAGAAAGGACGCCCGTGGTTTAATAAAGGAAAAGTTTGGAACGTGAATAAGTGTCGCAGACACAAGGCGCGACAATGGCAACAACAACAAAGGGCAAATTTGTGAACGTGTGCCACCCCCACCAACCGCCCCACCACCCACACCATTCAACTCGGACCCCGTGCCTTCATTAACCACTTCAACCGCGGCCTGTCTTCAATCCCGCCACCACCACAACCACCATCGCCACGCAGTCTAAAAACAATCGCGAGATTTTGGAAGCAAAAAAAATCGGTCACACCCCGTGGTGGCGTGCGATTACGTCCCAGATCGCGCCCCCCCCCCAATTCCCCCACGCACACCCCCACCCTCCCGTGCCGTAGAAGAGAAAAAAACCACAAGCGGTGCCGGCACGTGCCCCCTCCGGCCGGCACGTCGGCCCGCTGCCAGCCCCGGCACCGCCGCCGCCACCGTCACGGAGTGGGTTAACGGAGAGCGGCAACAATGGGCACTCTGGGTAATTAAACCCAATATCGAGCAGGCCCCCCCCTCCACCGCCCCCCCAACGCTCCCCCCCCCCCCCGCATTTGCATTTAAATGGCGCCTTCCGATTTCCACGGAGCTTTCCTTTCGCCTTGAGCCCCCGCTGTTTATGGAAACGGCCAATTAGAGGCCAGGCACGGGAATTCGCGCTGCCTCGCCGGGTTTGGCGTGGCGTGGCGAATGGGCGGGCGGGCGGCGTGTGGGTGGGTAGCCGAGTGGGTGGCTGAGTGGGCGGGTGGGTCGCTGGGGTGCGTGCCCATCTCGCAACAACAGGTCAGGACAGCAGCGCCCGGAGTCAAGACGGGATTTGGAAGGGACGCCTGTTGAGGTCCGCCGTGGCCGGGAATCGAACCCGGGTCAACACGGGTTCAGGGGCGGGCGCACGAGCCGTTGCCACCGGCACCCCGCCCCCCCCAAACGCAACTATAAAGCCCATCGCTAAAACACAAGCACGCACAACCCGCAAAGCATACAAAACATGAACACTCCCGCAAGGTTTTGATGCTGCTGAACCGCGTGCCACCAGGGCTGTCGGGAGAAGCGTCCTGGATTTGGGCCGACCGTTGCACTCGGTCCAACTAAAAAAAACATTTCACGAATCGTGAGAGTTGGCCTGATGATGGTGATGATGATAATGATGTCCAATGAGTGTGTTATGACAGCAGTGTCCGTCCGTAGGTGGCCAGCGACACGGAGCCAGCAAAGCTGAGAGCCTGGGTTCGAATCCAGGATTAGACCGGGTCCTTTAACGTGGCGAGTTTACGGTCTTGAGACGGACACCAATGACTCCGAATTGTTGCGAAGAACAACGAAACACATTGGCCCACACCGCCACGTGCCGAATCACCCGTAGCAAAGGGAGAGCGAAACCCTCGCGCGTGGACAATGAGAAGCAATTCTGTCGCGTCTCCTTCCCCCAGGTCGTGCGACGCTGACCGCTCGAGTTCCAAATGAAACTCTCCCGTACAGATCTAAAGACAATCATTCGAAGCAACGTCCGGGGCACGACGCCACGGCGATCGTAACCGGGGCTTCATTTCAGCCGAGTCTGTCATGCCGCGCCAACCCCGGAGTGCATTTCCCCACTGTGCGCACGACATCCACCATTCCCCCCGGCTGCGTTCTGTGGCTACCGCCACCACCGCCGGTGGTCACGCGACACCTGCTACAGCTTTAGCAGCGAGCCAGCAACGGCGCGAAGCACCAATTCGCTCTCCGCACGCTCGCGCGCCCCCTCGCAATCAGAGCCAGACGCGCAAATCGTACCACGAGAGAGGGAGACGCCGCCGCGCCGTTTGTGAAATGTCGCTCTGCACCCGCAGTGCCACGACACCCGTCCTGCCGGTCGCTCTCTAGCCGATCCCCCCCCACTTCCTCCTCCTCCTCCCTTCCATCCGCCACCCCAACCCGAGGTCAAGCCAGTCCACGCACGTCGGAGGCATTTCGGACGTCGGCTGCAAATTCCTGCCAAGCTTTCGCGCCGCCACACCCCGGCGGTGCGTGTCTGTAGCGTGTGTGTAGTGTGTGTGTAGCGTGTGCGTGTGTGGGGAGCGGTAGTGGTAGTGGTTAGCGCAACCGCGCTCCGAACCCGACGACCCGAGTTCGATTCCCGCTCACGGCCAACACCCAGTGACGATTATCTGAACCGGTAATGTGCCTCCCCTAGGTCGACTAAGCCTCAAACGAGTACCTGGGAGACAAAGGCGAATGGGCGCGGTGTTGGCCACCCACCCCCTCGTGCGCCGTGCCAGCTTACGTACGTGCTCTTGCCCCAACAGTCTGTTAAAGGCTATACGGGGGATCTTTGTCTTTTTGGTGTGTGCGTGCGTGCGGGCGACGGAGGCTCGGAGCGACCGCGCGACTCGATCCGCCGAGCGAAGCGGCCGCGAGCGGATTTTTCTATTTTCCTAAAAACCGTGGAGATTTTCAGGAAAATGACACTTGCTCAGTGCAGACCATGAATTGTGTCTCTCGCGTGCGTGCGTGCGTGCGTACGTGCGTGCGTACGTGCGTGCGTGCGTGCGTACGTGCGTGCGTGCGTATGTGCGTGCGTGCGTACGTGCGTGCGTGCGTACGTGCGTGCGTGCGTATGTGTGTACGTGCGTGCGTGCGTGCGTATGCGCGTGTGTCTGTGTGAACCGACTCAGCCTCAAATGAGTACCAGGTGCGGTGTGTCGTAAACATCGCCACTGGGGAGACAAAGGCGGCCGGGCGTGGTGCTGGCCACCCACCCCCTCGTGTGCCGTGCCGGCCTTCACAGGTGCTCGCTAACAGCACTTGCCCCAACAGTCTGTTACAGGCTATACGGGGGATATTTGTATGTATGCGTAACAGGGATGTCATTGTATGTGTGCAATAGTGTAGTGTGTAGCAGGCTGTTAAAGGCTATACGGGTGGATCTTCCCTCTTTACATATACGTATTGTGCGCGTGCGTGTGTATATATGTATGTACACACGTTAATTGAACTTGATTCCCAAGGTGCGGAGGATAAGGAATCTCTCCCGAGAGAGGGCTCGGGAGGGTCTGCGCTACATTCAGAAGGACAGCTGCTTCAATGCACGCGTGGGCAAGAGACGTTTTGTCTTGAAAATATAAAACGCGTTCGGGGAGGAGGAGGAGGAGGTGGGGGAACAAGCAAACCAAAAACACCATTTTGTGCGCTATTTATCGAGAGCCCGCCGCGGCGATGCGATTACCGTCATCAATAAATAAAGATTGTACTGCGTGCGAGAATTTGTTCCAAGTTTGATTGCTGCGCCAGAATGTCGCCAACGTAACGCTGCACCCTCCCCCCCCCCCGTCTTTCGAATGATTGATCCTAATTATAAATGTCCAGTCGGTATCGCAGGGTGGGAAGCTGGGTGGGGTTGTTTGGCCGTACTTCACCACGCTGGTCAGCGCATGTCGCTTGCCTTGGGACGCATTTTGCCATTTGCATTCGTCGTGTTTCGTCGCGTTGGTTCTGTTATTGTGCGCCGAGACAAAATAAACAAATAGGCGTTTTACTCGGCTGCCTGCCACCAGAAGAGTTTAATTTGTATTTATTTTAATGATATAGCGCCGCGTATGCGACTGTCAAGACACCATTCAATTAGCTCCACACGTAATAGACGGTTGTGTAATTATGCACAAATTATTAAAAGGATGCATACAAATATGAACAAACATCATTTCTGAGGGAAACTGTGCGTCGATAAAAACGGCGAATATTAATTTTTTTAACGAAATTCAAACACGGTTCGGACGATAAAACCGTACGGCGCGTGCCGCGGCCTCCGGTAAACTCGAATTTCATTCATCCAACAGCCGGGAGAACAGCCCCGGTAAAATCGTCGCACGATCTCGGCGGAGGGCGGGAGGGATGCGAAGGCTTCGACTTAATGTCTCCGCGTGGGCCGCTGGCGGCGACGTGACGGTTCCGAGATGCGCTCGCGAAAGCGGACAGGAGAGCACTGCGCGGAGCCCTCGGACCAACGGAGCGGACGGGTCGCTCAGCAGCGGCTTGGCCGCTCACGTTGTTGTTCCGTTGCTACCAACCGAGTGGGACGACGCGGTCCGGGACGACGCGGTCCGGGACGACGGCGCATCGAGCTTCTCGACGCTCGCTGGCCGTGGTTGACTCGGCATTTGCCGAGATTGTCGAAAGGTAAAATTTGGAGGTCGCGTGGTTTTGCATCGCAATCAACAACGGTGTCCGGCAGATTTTCTAACGCGAAAATTTCGTCGAAGTTTACCTGGGCTCACCGCCGGCCTTAAACAACGCACATTTCATTATTACCAATTTTATTATTATTATTACGACATTTGTCGTTACGCATACGTTCGCACTTTACCACCCAATTATAATTCTCATTATGACAATAATCGCTTGCCTATTTAGCCAGGAAATGCTCCCGTTTTCACGTGGATCCTCACGCTGCTGCATTTGGAGAGCTTGAGCCGCCACAACCCGACGTCTCAGATCTTCGGAATGTTTTGTCCACAACGTTACCGCCGCCGCCGCCCCTGCATTGCGGCGCCGGCCAGTGCCGCGACGTCAGAGAAAGAAGCGGCGCCTCCCCAGACGCGCCGGCGTGCGTCCGCCTAACGAGCCGCCCGGGCGCCTTTCATTCCACGCGGTGGCCTCGCTCGGGCAAACCTAGGACGGCGTCTTGCGGCCACGCTCGCCCGCCAAATTATTCCGCAGCGATCGTGCCAGGTGTGGCTCGGCGAGGTAATTGAAAGGGCGATGATTTATTGCTCCGATTTGCATTCAATCCCCGCCGTGCGAGGGGAGAGGTCGGTGGGGTGGGGGGGCGACGGCTTTCTTCAAAATAACTTCCGCGCCGCGGCACGATTTTACCGTGACCGCACGGATCTGGACGGCGCCACGCTCGGCCCTTCGGAAGCCTTTTCGCCGGGCCGGTGCGGGTTGGGCCACACGCCGCGCGCCAACGCGCTGCGGACACCGCTGCCGCCTCCACCGCTGCCGCCTCCACCGGTCTCAACCGGCAGCCACGGAGAATGACTGGGCGACAAACGAAGGAGCCCGCGCGCAATCCTCGACCGCCGGTCAAACAAAAAAAAAGCCAAGAAGGAGTCGCAGTCCCACGCGGCGTCACGGAACGCGCGCACGCAAGAGCCCCGCTCGTCCGCGCTCTCGTTTCGGCCGGAGACGGCGCCACTCACGGGAAACCTCCGAGACGCCTCGAGCGGCCCGCTGACGATCGACCGCGCCTGCGGTGTAGCGGTTAGCGCGCCGCGCTACAAATAAGCCGGCCAACACCGGTGACGATTATTTCAACCGGTCCTGGGCCTCCCCGAGGTCAACTCAAATGAGTACCTGGTGCGGTGTGTAAACATCGCCACTGGGGAGACAAAGGCGGCCGGGCGTGGTGCTGGCCACTCACCCCGTCGTGTGCCGTGCCGGCCTTCAAAGGTGCTCGCTAATGGCACTTGCCCTAACAGTCTGTTGAGGCTATACGGGGGATCTTTGTTTTGTTTGTGTGTGTGCGCGCGTGTGGATGCATGTTGGTGTGTGTTTGTGTTCGTGTGCTCGTGAGCGTGCGTGCTTGCGTGGCTCACGGCGCGTGCCGCCCAAAGGCGATAACCATAATGACGGCCACGGTCTCCGTCCTTGCGAATCAAAAGCGTCGCGATCATCGGCCGCGTTAGGTGCTGCAGCCACTCAAGAACAACAATGAGAGACAGAGGTGTAAGCAACCAGGTCCTGAATGGTGCTTCGATTCAGCCAATTTTAACTTTCGACGTTGGCATAGAGCATTGAAAATAATGACACCAGATCAGATTAGAACACGCGCGCACGGCACATCAACGCAACACAGTAGCGCACAATGGCTGGCTGTTAAAACGGCAGGCGCACTCACCGTGATTGGCAGAGGCAGCGTTGTGCATCGTGGCACTTTAAACAGTGGGTACTGTGCAGCGACATGCACCACCACCAGCATCACCACCACCTGCACCACCACCACCTGCACCACCACCACCTGCACCACATGCACCACCACCACCACCTGCACCACCACCACCTGCACCACCATCACCTGCACCACCTGCACCACATGCACCACCACCACCACCACCTGAACCACCACCACCTGCACCACCATCACCTGCACCACCACCACCTGCACCACCACCACCTGCACCACCTGCACCACCACCTGCACCACCACCACCTGCACCACCACCACCTGCACCACCACCACCTGCACCTGCACCACCACCACCTGCACCTGCACCACCACCACCACCTGCACCACCACCACCTACACCACCACCACCTGCACCACCTGCACCACCACCACCTGCACCACCACCACCACCTACACCACCACCACCTGCACCTGCACCACCTGCACCACCTGCACCACCACCGCCGGCGCCACCGCGACGCACGGACGGCCACCGCTGCCGCACGGCGGTTGCGGCGGCGGCCGTCACCGACTGGCGAGCGAGGGAGGCGCCCCCCCGCCCCCCCCCTCGTCGCCCGTCAAATTGGCCCACACGCGCGTCGCGATTGTGCGCATTTTGGGTGTTCGGAGAAGGATGAGAGAGAGTAAAGCTTTTTTTTTTTAGTAGGAAACCATTTATCCCCATGCGGGCAACAGAATTGCCAAATCGTGCCACCGTAGCGCATCGACTGGGACGCGAGAGGAACCACGTCACAACGCACGGCCCGCCGGGAGGCCTCAGAATGAGCGCGAAATCGTCGAAGTTCCGCGGGCTAAGCGGGTCCCCCCAGCCTGCTCCGTTGCGTGGACGCGGGACCCAAATCCCACCACCCCGTAGACCCCGATCGTACGAGGGTGACATTGTCAGGGGTCAAGCGGAGGCAAATTCTCGGAGTTTGGCCGCTCGCTGCAATGAGCCGGTGGGAGTCAAACGGGAGAGTCCTGCGGCGTCCGTACAGAGTCACTCATCGAGCAGGCGTCTGTCGAACGGGATGCTCCCATAACGCGAGATGCCAGTCGAATGCCGGGTGGCCCGGGGTCGCGCCCACCGCGGGCACCCCGTGGTGCCATCCGGGGACTCGTCGCGGCCGACGCCCGACGGCGAGCGGCGATTCTCCGAGACGCGGTTGTCCGGGAACTCTCCACCTCGCCAAGTCCACACCTCACGTCTCCCCCCCTGCCCCACCGCCGCCACCGCCAAATCCCTCACGCCGCCTTTCAATAACAGCCGGCGTATTAATCCCGGCGCCCCGGCTGAAGCCACCGGCCCTGGCCAAGCTAGGCCCCCTCTTCTCGGGCCAAATGATCCGTCGCTCACCACTCCCCGCCGCTCGCCCCCCGCCCGGACCCCGGCCCTCCCACGACTCGTCCTCCGGCACTGACGATGCGCCGATCCGAGGCCGCGGTGGCCAACCCGGTTAACGCCGGATGCTGGGGGGGGGGGCCTGGAGCCACCCCCCTTTGCCGGGCAGATGGCAGGTAACCCCACGACGGCATCATCGTTGTTGTTGTCGTGCCCGCCCGCAAAAGAGTTACCGGTCCGGGAAGCAACCGTGCCGCCGGTTTACTTGCTCGGGTAAGAGCACACGGCGGCGGCGGTGGCGGAAACATCGCCCACTCCCCCCCCCCCCCCCTCTACGCTTGCCGACTATGAAGCTGTGCAAGGTAGCGCCTTCGTCGTCTGTGCGCATTGGCGGTGGCCTTGCGATCACCAATGGAGCAAACACCAAAACACAAAAACATGCTGATTCTGTTATTGCAGAAAAATGAGTAAGATTCGGAACGATTTTAAGCGCATTCAGTTGCATGGGACTTCTACCACCTCCTGGGACCTTCCACCACCGACTGGGACCTTCCACCACCTCCTGGAACCATCCACCACCTCCTGGGACCTTCCACCACCTCCTGGGACCTTCCACCACCACCCGGGACCTTCCACCACCTCCTGGAACCATCCACCACCTACTAGGACCTTCCACCTCCTGGGCCCTACCACCTCCTGGGACCTTCCACCACCTCCTGGGACCTTCCACCACCTCCTGGGACCTTCCACCACCACCCGGGACCTTCCACCACCTCCTGGGACCTTCTATCACCTCATGGAACCTTCCACAACCTCCTGGGACCTTCCAACACCTACTGGGACCTTCCACCACCTCCTGGGACCTTCCACCACCACCCGGGACCTTCTACCACCTCCTGGGACCTTCCACCACCTCCTGGGACCTTCTATCACCTCCTGGGACCTTCCACAACCTCCTGGGCCCTACCACCACCGATTATCACGGTTGGCTATGTACAGTTGCGAAAGACGTTCAACGTACATCCAAACGAGCAGCCGCTCGTGTGCCGTCCTGGCCTTAATAGGCGGTCGCTAACAGCACTTGTCCCGGGAGCCCGATAGAGGCAATTACGGGGGGGGGGGGGAGGAGGGGGTCCGTAGAATCACAAGTGCCCGGCCGCCTTTGTCTCCCTCCCCCCCACCAGTGCTGGCGTTCACACGCGCACCAAAGCTCCTTGCCGATTGCGCATGCACTGCTCGACACAGCAGCGAGGTCAGGATGAGGATGGAGGTGATGATGACGACGATGACAACGATGATGTCAAATCAATAATAAAGCTTCACGACCATTGAGCACAGTTGGTGTTCGCGTCGTCCTTATTGACGCGGTTTTATATATATTATTTTTTTTTAACGAATAAATAAGCAATTAAATAATCGATTAATTAATTCTGCAGAGTCAATTTCCAAACGTAGATTTTATTTTTCAATATCTTCACCGTGACGTTGGCGCCACGCGGCAAAGCGCCGCCGCCCACGTCGCTGCGCTCTCGCGAACGACGTCAGCCACCTTTGACGTCCACTGCGAGAAAATCAGAGGGGCAACGTGGTGGCTAGGAGATGTTGACGACCTCGCCTGGTATACAGGAGGTCGTGGGTTCGATCCCGACCCTGACGCCTGCTGCTGCTGTATATTTGGAGTCTACACGTCTCTCTCTCTACGTGGTCGCGTGGATTTTTCTCCGGGTCCTCCGGTTTTTCCCCTCCACAATCGACGTCACCACGCGTCTAGAGCGTTTGGCTGCTGCTGCAAATGTCCACGTGATGATGATGATGATGATGCTAAGCCACTCCGTCGAGCTATCGTTTGTGATAGCCAGGGTCGCTTCCAAGAAAGAGGCACGTAGCTCAGCGTGGCACTTCAGCGGTAAAATAACAAAGATAATAGTTGAACTACGAGGCTCGATATGCCCCCCGCGGCGTTGACCGGGGCGGCCGACAGGCCGAGTCTCGCCGCCACCGAGGGGACCGGCGGGCGCCCGCCGGTGCCAGGCTAGGCTGCTGAACGGCGCCAGGCGAGCGGACGCTCGCGGGCTAAGGGGTCAGGGAAATGTTGTGTCAGTCCATTGTCCAAGAGGACACTTGGGGCTCTAATTTCCATGAACTCCGAAAGCAATCACTTAAGAAGCTCACCGCACAGCTCACCGATACTAACCTCGCTGCAAAACACGTCTCACAGCTCACCAGCACTAAACTCACCCCGCAGATCACCAGTACTAAACTCAACCAACAGCTCCACCACCACTAAACTCACCACACGGCTAACCACCACTAAACTCACCACACAGCTCACCACCACTAAACTCACCCCGCAGATCACCAATACTAAACTCAACCAACAGCTCACCACCACTAAACTCACCACACAGCTCACCACCACTAAACTCACCACACAGCTCACCACTACTAAACTCACCCCACATCTCACCACTACTAAACTCACCACACAGCTCACCACTACTAAACTCACCCCACATCTCACCACTACTAAACTCACCACACAGCTCACCACTACTAAACTCACCCCACATCTCACCACTACTAAACTCACCCCACATCTCACCACTACTAAACTCACCCCACATCTCACCAATACTAAACTCACCACACAGCTCACCACTACTAAACTCACCCCACATCTCACCAATACTAAACTCACCCCGCAGATCACCAATACTAAACTCACCACACAGCTCACCAGTACTAGACTCACCCCGCAGATCACCAATACTAAACTCACCACACAGCTCACCACTACTAAACTCACCCCACATCTCACCAGTACTAAACTCACCGCGCAGCTCACGAACCACACATCCCAGACGTGCATAAATGTAATTTTTTTTTCTCTCACAATATTTCCAAGAAACCACTTCCAAAATGAAATAAAATATATTACGTACGAAGTAGAACATCGTGTATCCGGAAACTTCGGTACGTGTACTGCAACTTTGACAAGCTCGTGTGCCTACAGAACGCGACATTGCGATGAACATCATGCGCACGGAGCTTGCGTTTGGGGGCTCTGTGTGTGGGGGGCGGGGGGGGGTGGAATCTGTTACCAATTTTGCGTAAAAGAAATCCCGGAGTGAAAAATGTTTCCCGCAACAACAACAAATAATACATATACAGCGGAGAGGGACGTTGGATGTTCGTGTCGTGTGTCAGCACGCCAGCACACGTGACGTCACGAAAACCCCAACGACAACAAAACGTGATCCGAAATTATTCCTTCAAAGATCCGAAAATTTTGACCAAACGGACCCTGACGTGGGTGTACGCGTGTACACACACACACACACACGTGTACACACACGTATACACACGCGTGTACACACACACACGCGTACACACACACACACACGTATGTGGGTACACGCACTATCGTTGGTGTGGGTGGCTTAATGAGAATACACAATATGTGAAGCTACGCATTAATTACAATACACAATTTGTGAGACCACACATTCATTACAATACACAATTTGTGAACCCACACATTCATTACAATACACAATTTGTGAACCAACACATTCATAACAATACACAATTTGTGAGACCACACATTCATTACAATACACAATTTGTGAACCCACACATTCATTACAATACACAATTTGTGAACCCACACATTCATGACAATACACAATTTGTGAGACCACGCATCGATGATGATGATGATGTTGTTGGTCAGCGTGGGTGCTGGGTGTATAATTCTCGCTCACCAACTCGAGGAGGCTGCCTTAATCGGCAGGGCTTGCTTGGCAGCTTGCTTAAAAGGTGAAATATGCATCGTGTCGTTGTATATGGACGTAAAACAACAACAACAATCTCAGAGGTCCTCAGGAGCCCACGCAATCGACACTGCGCAGACTGCCACGGTACGCACACACGGGCGTGTTCACGCAAACGTCCCCGTCCGTCCCATCTCGCCATCCATCCAGCCAGCAAAACTTGTCCCCTCATATAGAGCAGCCGCCCCTCTCTCCACCTTCCCATCGCCTTCCCTGTGCACG
Source organism: Lampetra fluviatilis (assembly GCF_964198595.1). Lineage (NCBI taxonomy): Eukaryota > Metazoa > Chordata > Hyperoartia > Petromyzontiformes > Petromyzontidae > Lampetra > Lampetra fluviatilis. The sequence continues at coordinate 1,082,303 of NC_136337.1, read as the reverse complement.
TGTCCCAATGCATCGTGGGCCACGTCTCCCTTTGTCTCTCTCCTCGACCCCCTTCTCCTGCCTCCACTGCACCTCACCCACTCTGCCCCCTGTCTCTCTCTCTGTGTCTCTCTCTGTCTCTCTGTGTATCTCTCTGTGTCTCTGTGTGTCTCTCTCTGTATCTACGTCTCTCCGTGTCTCTCTTTGTCTGTCTCTCTGTGTCTCTGTCTCCGTGTCTCTCTCTGTCTGTCTCGGTGTCTCTGTCTGTCTCTGTGTCTCTCTGTCTGTCTCTGTGTCTCTCTCTGTGTCTCTCTCTGTGTCTCTCTCTGTCTCTGTCTCGCCTCGCTCTTCGTATTCACAGCTCTCTCTCTCTCTGTCGCCCTCTCGATCTCTCTTTGCTTCTCGCCCCAGAATCCTCTCGCTCCAACGGACGGTCACGTTCCCTCGCCCTCCGCTTTCCGTTTTACTCTCTCCTCTCAACTGCATGCCCTTTCACTCTCTCCATCCCCCCCTCCCACCCCCCCCTCTCTCCATCTCCCACCCCCCCTCTCTCCATCTCCCCCTCCCACCCCCCCCCTCTCTCCATCTCCCCCCCCTCTCCCCACACGGCAAGGCAGAGTTGAGAGTTCGATGACCGCACGATTACGTGCATCCCGCACATTTGCGTGGGATGCACATCCGGGGTGGGAGGGGGGGGAGTTGGCGTGACGTCACCGCGCACATCTGCGCGTTGACGTCATCCCACGCGCACCCGGGAGGCGTGCACCCAGCCAGGCAGGCAGGAATCCACGCAGGGTCATGGGGCCGGGATGTTTTCTTTTCTTCTACATTTGCCTGCTGTCTGCGAGAATCTTGATGTAGTTGTGCGGAGTGGGAGAGTAGTGGTGCGGCAAACACCCAACACTGCGTGCCCCGGCGTTCACCACCCGCCAGCCGCCCTGAAGCATGGCATCACGTAGGTAAAAAATAAAATGAAAAATTACTAAAAGTAATAATAGAAATAAAATAAAATAATAAATCACGACGTTTCGGAGGCAACACAAGTCTCCGTCATCAGGTGGGACCGTCACAGCTAAAATTACTGCACCACTTAAAACGTCGTGATTTATTATTTTATTTTATTTCTATTATTACTTTTAGTAATTTTTTATTTTATTTTTTACCTACGTGACTTTACCGAAAAAACCTAAGAGTTTGAATCCTTGCAGTCACGAAAGCTTCAAATCTAGGACTCAACAACTCTGTTGGAGGCCCTTCGACAAGAGGGGGGTATTAACTCGTTGATCGAAACGTCGTGATTTGTTTTATTTTATTTCTACACTACGTGACTTTACCGAAAGAACCAAAGAGTATGGATTCCTGCAAGTCACGAAAGCTTCAAATCAAGAAAGGGGGGTGGGGGTTTAAATGATCGTCGTTATTGTAGTCGCACGCCCGGTGCTGTTCGCGAGCGCCGACTTATCAAGAGGGACAATGCCGTTGTGTTGGTAGCCCCCCCCACCACCCCACGCCTGGCCGTCTTTGTATCCCCCAGTGCTGATGCTAACCACGCTAAGATACTCGCGCAAAAATTCGGTCAGTTCCGATTATCACTGTTTAATTGCTTTTATGGCTTTATTTTGGTGATTTCGAAAAGTTTTTTGGTTTGGCCATGTTTGTTTGTTGTAGTACGGAGTTAGACTGACGGCCTTAGTCTTGTGGTTGTTGTTGTTTGACTTGCATCCCACTAGGATTTTTGCACACAGCGTTGGTGTACGGTGCTTTTTCTGCAATATTTTGCCATCTGTTCTTGGATTTTCTGTTTGCACTTAGTCACATAGTCACTTCACGATGTTTTCTTGTTCATGTTTTTTGTTTGTTGCGGTTGCACCCGATCCAAGAGCCGAATGGCTCACAGGGCTATACCAAATAAATGAACTTGAACTGGAACTAGGAGCCATTGAGAGATTGACTCGACATTCGGTGCGAGCCGTGGCTTGCACTCGATGAGAACCGAGTAGCCCTTCTCATATAAGCACAGTGCGCGCTAACCGTTGCGCCACCGCTCTCTTATCATCACGTGGAAAAAAACGACGCATGTTTTAAATGCGCATGTACACATACGATCACGTGCGGTCGAGGAGATGGAGCGATGAGATTCGAGTTAAGGGACGTGGCCGAGGAGATGGAGCGGTGGGATTCGGCTCATCGCGTGCTATCAGCTGTAAACTCATCACCATCATCATCTGACGCTGCTACTGATGTTGCTGCTGTTGCTGCTGCGTCGGCAACGTTGAATAAAAAAAACTCCAAAATAACAACACCGTGGCCTTACAGGGAAAAATGAAATAATTGGCGACGTTTCGGACCATGGCCCTTCTTCAAAGCACACAAGCAGCAGCGGCCTATGTGACGTGCACGGACATTGCCACGAAACGTCGTCTAATAATGGATACTTCCTTGGTGCATGCGTATCCATGCGTACACAAACCCCCAAATACAAAGATCCCCCATATAGCATTCAACAGAATATCGGGGCAAGTGCTGTTAGCGAGCACCTATTGAAGGCCCCGGGAGGGCAAATGAGGGGGGGGGGGGGTGGGTGGCCAACACCACGCCAGGCCGCCTTTGTCTCCACAGTGTCGATGGGTTTTCCGCGGACCTGGTGGACAGAGAGTCCCAGTGACCGCTTCACTACGAATTGCAATCGCTGGCGCTGCGGTGGCCGCGAAATCTGCAGGCGCTGCCCTCCCCGTGTCGCGCTCCTCTCGGATGGCGCACGCGAGCGAGAGATTGTGCCACTTGGCACTGTACCCGAGCATTGCGCCGAAGGTGAGAGAGAGAGGCGTGTCGCGGGGTTCGGTGAAAACGCGTTCGCCCCACGGCCTCTTCACGCCACGCTTAGCAGAACCGGTTTTGGGTGCGCGCGTGTGCGTCTGCGTGTGCGTCTCGCGCGCGCTGGGGAGCGGTGAGCGCCGCGCAGCGAAATCCCGGCCACCCGAGTTCGTGCCCCGCTCAAGGCCAGCACCGGTGACGATGGTCAGAACCGGTCCTGAGCCTCCCCTAGGTCGACTCAGCCTCAAATGAGTACGTCGCCGCTGGTGGAGACAAAGGCGGACGGGCGTGGTGCTGGCACGCCCAGGCACTCGTGTGTCGTGCCGGCCTTCACAGGTGCTACTCGCTGACAGCACTTGCCCCAACAGTCTGTTGAGGCTACACGGGGGATCTTTGTACGATATGTGGTTCCATGGGGAGCGGTGGCGCAGTGGCGAACGCACCGCACTGCGAGGAAACCCGACAGTCAAGGGTTCGATTTCCGGCGAATATCGATCTGAATCGGTTCTGGGCCTACCCGCTCCCCCCCGTAGGTCGACTCAGCCTTAATGAGTACACGCGCGGTTTGTAAAAACGTTAGCAGCGGGGAGACAAAGGCGGCCGGGCGTGGTGCTGGCCACACCACCTCCACGTGTGCAGTCCTTCATAGGCGATCGCTCATACCACTTGTCCTCAACAGTCCTCGTCGGCTCCACGGCGGGATATGTTGCATGTTGTATGTGCGTGTCTGTCTTTACGTCGAATACGCGTGGTCATGTATGCGTATATGTGTGTCTTGTGTATATATTTGTGTATATGTACATAACAGTCTATATGGGGATCTTTGTCTCCGTATGTGTGTATACATTGTCAATGTATGTGCACGTACCTATGTGAGAATGTGTCTTGCGTGTGTTTGCACATGTGTGTGTGTGTGCTAGAGGAGCGGTGGCGCAGTGGTTAGCGCACTAAAGTGATCAGCGCACTGCGCGACAAATCCGAGTTTGATTCCCACTCACGATCAATAAACAGTGACGGATATCGAAACCAGTCCTACCCCCCCCCCCCCCTAGATCGACTCAGCGAAGAGACAAAGGCGGCCGGGCGTGGTGCCTGTTCCAGCCCTCAAGGTGCTGTTCAGTAAGAACACTTGCCCCGGACAGCCTGTTAAAGGCTATACGGGGGGTCTTTGTCTTTGTGTGTGTGAACGTGTTGCGGTTAGCGCACTGCGCTACGCACCCGGCTACCCGAGCTCGATTCGTGCCTGTACACAGCGTGGCGTGTGTGTGTGTACACGCGACCCAGCCTCAGATGAGTAGCTGGTGGTGCAGTGTGTAAACATCGCCACTGGGGAGACAAAGGCGGCCGGGCGTGGCCACCCACCCCCACGTGTGCCGTGCCGGCCTTCACAAGTGCTCGCTGGCAGCACTTGCCCCTGGCTACGCAACACTTGCCCCGAAACACTCTCGAAATCCTACACAGAGGAGGGATCTTCGTCTTGTCTGCGATCCCTCGTGGCATCGCCCCAGAAACCGCACCCAGCGCCCCACCGACGACACCTCGCCGCTCTCACCGTGTCAGATGGGACGAGTGCATCCGAGGTCTCTTGCGTACACACACACACCGCACACACATTCACCGCACACACACACACCGCACACACACACCGGACACACACACACACCGCGAACACACACCGCACACACACACCGCACACACACAGCGCACACACACACATCGCACACACACACACCACACACACACCGCACACACACACACACCGCACACACACACACCGCACACACACACCACACACACCGCAGACACACTCTGCACACACACACATCGCACAGACACACACACATCGCACAGACACACACACATCGCACACACACACACACCGCACACATACACGGCACACACACACACCGCACACACACACACACACACCGCACACATACACCGCACACACACACACACACCACACACACACCACACGCACACCGCACACATACACCGCACACACAGACACCGCACACATACACCGCACACACACACCACACACACACCGCACACATAGACATACACCGCACACACACACACACCACACTCACACGTGGCCCCAGGCTCTCGCATATTCATTCAACCATTTTGCTTTCGGTGATCTCTCGACTCCGGGGAGCTCGCGGGCGTGACGAGGGTGGTGGGACATGTTGGACAACACGCACGTGTGTGTGTGTTGTTGGGGGTGTTATTACTTGGGGAGACAAAGGCGGCCGGGCATGCGTTCTAGATGGGCATAACCGCACACAAAGACAAAGATTCCCCGCCCCCCCCTCCGTATAGCCTGCAACAGACTGTTGGGGCAAGTGCAGTTTGCGAGCAACACGACCTATGAACGCCGGCACATTGATTAACGGGTGGGTGGCCAGCACCACGCCCGGCCGCCTTTGTCTTCCCCCCCCCCCAGTGGCGATGTTTACTACACACCGCACCAGGTACTCACTTGAGGCTGAGTCGACCTAGGGGAGGCCCAGGACCGGTTCAGATAAGTATCGTCACTGGCGTTGGTCATCCACCCCGTCGTGTGCCGTGCCGGCCTTCACAGGTGCTTCTCGCTGACAGCACTTGCCCTAACAGTCTGTCAAGGCTATACGGGGGATCTGTGTATGTTTGTGTAACAGGGATGTCATTGTGTGTCTGTGTGTAATAGTGTAAAGTCTGTGTCTAGTCTGTGTGTGTAATTGTGTAGTGTGTGGGGAGCGGTCAGTGTGCAGTGTGTCTGTGTGTAATAGTGTAGTGTGTGTGTCGTAGTGTAGTGTGTATGTGTGTAAGAGTGTAGTGTGTCTGTTCAGACTATACGGGGATCTTTGTTTGTAATACTAGGGAGACAAAGGCGGCCGGGCGTGGTGCTGGCCACCCACCCCCTCGTGTGCCGTGCCGGCCTTTATAGTCGCTCGCTCACAGCACTTGCCCCCACAGTCTGTTGCAGGCTACACGGGGGATCTTTGTCTTTGTTGTGTGAATTTGCGTAGACAAGCGGTTTTGGGGGGGGGGGGTGCGTGGCGGTGACTAAATAGGCGCTCGCAAACAACTCCACATAAATAAATCTCACGCGTTACGCGTTAAAGCATCGCGATATCGTTGAGACGACGGACGTTCGCCCAACGTCGCCACTCAACGTGAACAAAGAGGCACCCCACGCGACACGCCGGATACACAAGCCCGCTCGGTGCTACCATCATCCTCATCGGCCTTGGGCAATCCACTGCTGGATGAAGCCCCCCCCCTCCACGCCCCTCGATTGTGCGATGTAAAAAAATGAAAGAAAAAAGATCCACCCAGCGGTTTCGCCGATCCATCTCCACCTCCACCCTCGGCCACCGTCTCCATCCTTTGACTGCCGTTCCGTACTTGGCCATCGGCTCTCGTCGGTCCCCCTTCGAGTCTGGCACGAAGTCTCCTGCCCCCCCCCCCTCCTGCCCCCCACTCCATCACATAGTCGTGGATAAATGTCGTCGAGCACGACAGTGGGATTTTACCCCCCCGCCCCTCCTGAAATCCACGCGTCACGTACAACCCGCCGTGTTAGATGAGAACAACAACAACGACAACAAAACAACAACAACAGCAGCAGCAGCAGCGGCGGCGCTGATCTTTGTGTCATGACAGCGCCGCTTTCTGTCGGCGTCAGCGTCACACTCCGAGACTTTGTCCAGCTGACGACGTCGAGAATGCGCGAGCGCACGGACAATTCTCTTGGGGGGGGGGGGGGGGCTGAAGATTGTGTCGACTCGTAGTAGCGAGGCTTTGGCATTCGAGATGAGCACGGTTGGAACTCTTTTTTTGGGGGGGGGGCGAGGGCCCCTCGATCCGCGGGTCGAATTGAAATAAAATAAAGGGACGCTTCGAGACGACAACCTCGACGAGGTCGTAGCGATGCCACTCGTCGCAGCAGCGTGCGTGCAGCCGATCGACCCCCTCCCGCCCCCCAAATAACGCCCCCCCCCCAAAATAAATAAACCCAGAGAATCTGGACGCGTTTCAGAAAGCGACTAACCATGTTCCACGTCGAACGCTCGCACACGACACGCACACGACACACACACGGCACACACAGCGTTGTCGTCACGGAGACAATGTTGATGTTACTACAGCCCCTCGGCAATTGGGGAGGAATAATTTTTGACCATACTTCACCACGCTGGTCAGTGCACGCTGGGGGTGGGGGGTCTGGTGGGCCCGTGTCCCCCGTACAGGATCGCTTCTGAGCTGCTGATGTTGCTCGCCAATTCAAATTCGATTCATTGAAACCATCCCCCCCCACCCCGACCGACCGAGGAGCTGAACTGGGGGTGTGCCCGTTCCGTCGGGCGGTGCGCTAATCGCTGCGCCACCGCTCCGCTCGAGTCACCCACGAGTCACCCACGAGTCACCCTACGAGTACCCGACGCCACCTACAGCAGCCTCGACATCTCCGGCGTATTCTTGGTTCTTTCGGTAAAGTCACGTAAGAACCAAGACTATGAGTCCCTGCAGTCACGAAAGCTTTACATCAAAATCTCCGACGTAATTCCGCAAAGTGCTTTTAGTATGTTTACATTTTTGGGGAAATGTATTTATTTTCCAAAAAGAAAAAAATATTTACATATTTTTTTTATTAAAAAATATATTTTTTTCGTAATTCTGCAAATGCAATCCAAGAACTGCCCTGATAGTGTGATGCATTCACACATATATACATTCTCTAGGACCGAAGCGAAACAGGCAACGTGCAAATCCACGTGTTGTTTATTATTCGTGTTGCCAAAAAAAAGGTAGACTTAAAAAATCTGCGCGATATTTGTTATGAATTTTGCATCAATTAATTTCTCGCGATTAACATTAATATATAATAGGTATTGCCATCTCTTATTTGCCGTGTAAGGCAATATGCCCGTATACGTATTGAATGTTGCAAATATATATTTATATAGTCATTGGTAAAACATATTCAGTAGACGTATACATACGTGTGCTGTGTGTGCACGTGTGTGTGTGTGTGTTCTACGCATGTGTATGTGCCCATATATATACTACGATTCCCGCTCACGGCCAACACCAGTGACAATTACCTGAATTCGGTCCTGGGCCTCCCCTAGGTCGACTCAGCCTCAAATGAGTACCTGGTGCGGTGTGCAGTAAACATCGCCACTGGGGAGACAAAGGCGGCCGGGCGTGGTGCTGGCCACCCACCCCCTCGTGTGTCGTGCCGGCCTTCATGGGACACACACGTGCTGTGTTTAAGTGTACGTGGGTGTGTTCACGCGTGTGCGTGGATATGTGCATTGGGGAGACAAAGGCGGCCGGGAATGGTGTTGGCCACCCGCTCCCTCGTAGGTTTTCGATAACGTCACTTGCCCCGACAGCCTGTTAAAGGCTACACGGGGGATCTTTATATTTTGTGTTGTGTTCACGCGTCTGCCATGTGCTTTGTGTCTGCTATGTTCACGTGCGGGTGGGGAGCGGTAGCGTAGCGGCGAGCACGCTGCGCTACGAACCCCTCTCGCCTGTCCCTCATAGGCACTGGGAAGACAAAGGCGGCTGGGTGTGTTGCTGGCTAACCGCCCATCGTGTGCCGTGCAGGCCTTCCCATCAGTGCTCGCTCGCAGACAATTCCCCCCAAGGATCTGTCGAGGCTACATGGAGGATCTTTGTCCCTTGTTGATGTGTCGACACGTTTCACGCGTGTTGCGCTTACGCGTGTGCATGTGCACATACGTGCTGCGGTCAGACAATGGCACGCGCACATTCACGTGTGCGTGTAAATGTGTGCGAGATATGTATGCACGCAGACGCTCACACTCCCGGTACGTGTCTCGTTTCATGACTAAATAATGCGGTTACATTCGGCCGAAGGCTGCATGGCCACGCTAAGTCTCTTACACCACCACGTGACATAGCCCGTACCATACACCACGTGTCCTCACCTAGCCCGTGCCCTACACCACGTGTCCTCACCTACAGCCCGTGCCCTACACAACGTGACCTGGCCTAGCCCGTGCCCTACACCACGTGACCTCACCTACAGCCCGTGCCCTACACCACGTGACCTGACCTAGCCCGTGCCCTACACCACGTGTCCTCACCTAGCCCGTGCCCTACACCACGTGACTTAGCCCGTGCCCTACACCACGTGACCTGACTTAGCCCGTGCCCTACACCACGTGTCCTCACCTAGCCCGTGCCCTAAACCACGTGACCTGACTTAGCCCGTGCCCTGCACCACGTGTCCTCACCTAGCCCGTGCCCTACACCACGTGACCTAGCCCGTGCCCTACACCACGTGTCCTCACCTACAGCCCGTACCCTACACTACGTGACCTGACTTAGCCCGTGCCCTACACCACGTGACTGACTTAGCCCGTGCCCTACACCACGTGTCCTCACCTAGCCCGTGCCCTACACCACGTGACATAGCCCGTGCCCTACACCACGTGTCCTCACCTACAGCCCGTACCCTACACCACGTGACCTGACTTAGCCCGTGCCCTACACCACGTGACCTGACCTAGCCCGTGCCCTATACCACGTGACCTGGCCTAGCCCGTACCCTACACCACGTGACCTGACCTGGCCTTTACCACACAGCACTCTTTACATCTTCTGGGTCAACATAGGATTCTGTCGAGTGCGGAGCGTGCCACTGAAGCTCACAGTCATTGGGATGCTATTGGTGTGTGTGTATCATTGTGTGTGTGTGTCAGTGTGTCACTGTGTATGCTGTCAGTCTGTGTGTGTCATTGTGTGTGTGGGTTAGTGTGTCACTGTACGTGTGTCTGTGTGTGTCTGTGTGTGTCTGTGTGTGTGTGGGTCAGTGTGTGTGTATCAGTGTGTCACTGTGTATGCTGTCAGTCTGTGTGTGTCATTGTGTGTGTGGGTTAGTGTGTCACTGTACGTGTGTCTGTGTGTGTCTGTGTGTGTCTGTGTGTGTGTGGGTCAGTGTGTGTGTATCAGTGTGTCACTGTACATGTGTCTGTGTGTGTGTCATTGTGTGTGTGGGTCAGTGTGTCACTGTACGTGTGTCTGTGTGTGTGTCTGTGTGTGTGTCAGTGTGTCAATGTACATGTGTTTGTGTGTGGGTCAGTGTGTCACTGTACGTGTGTCTGTGTGTGTGTCATTGTGTGTGTGGGTCAGTGTGTCACTGTATGTGTGTCTGTGTGTGCGTCATTGTGTGTGTCATTGTGTGTGTGGGTTTGTGTCACTGTACGTGTGTCTGTGTGTGTGTCAATGTGTCACTGTACGTGTGTCTGTGTGTATGCCACTGTGTGTGTCTGTGTCATTGTGTGTGTGTCAGTGTGTTACTGTACGTGTGTCTGTGTGTGTGTCTGTGTGTGTGTCAGTGTGTCACTGTACGTGTGTCTGTTTGTGTGTCATTGTGTGTGTGAGTCATTGTGTGTCAGTGTGTCACTGTACGTGTATCTGTGTGTGTGAGTCATTGTGTGTGTGGGTCAGTATGTCACTGTACGTGTGTCTGTGTGTGTATAATTGTGTGTGTGTCATTGTGTCTGGGTCAGTGTGTCACTGTACGTGTATCTGTGTGTGTGTCATTGTGTGTGGGTCAGTGTGTCACTGTACGTGTGACTGTCTGTGTCATTGTGTGTGTGTGTGTCAGTGTGTCACTGTACGTGTGTCTGCGTGTGTGTGTGGGTCAGTGTGTCACTGTACGTGTGTCATTGTGTGTGTGGGTCAGTGTGTCACTGTACGTGTGTCTGTCTGTGTCATTGTGTGTGTGGGTCAGTGCGTCACTGTACGTGTGTCTGTGCGTGTGAGTCATTGTGTGTGTGTGTCATTGTGTGTGTGGGTCAGTGTGTCACTGTACGTGTGTCTGTGTGTGTGTGGGTCAGTGTGTTACTGTACGTGTGTCTATCTGTGTCATTGTGTGTGTGTGTGTCAGTGTGTCACTGTACGTGTGTCTGTGTGTGTCTGTGTGTGTCAGTGTGTAACTGTACGTGTGTTTGTGTGTGTCTGTGTGTGTGTGGGTCAGTGTGTCACTGTACGTTTGTCATTGTGTGTTGGGTCAGTGTGTGTGTGGGTCAGTGTGTAACTGTACGTGTGTCTATCTGTGTCATTGTGTGTGTGTGTGTGTCAGTGTGTCACTGTACGTGTGTCTGTGTGTGTCTGTGTGTGTCAGTGTGTCACTGTACGTGTGTCTGTGTGTGTGTGTGTGGGGGTCAGTGTGTCACTGTACGTTTGTCATTGTGTGTTGGGTCAGTGTGTGTGTGGGTCAGTGTGTCACTGTACGTGTGTCTGTGTGTAATTGTGTGTGTGTGGGTCAGTGTGTCACTGTACGTGTGTCTGTGTGTGTGGGTCAGTGTGTGTGTGGGTCAGTGTGTCACTGTACGTGTGTCTGTGTGTCATTGTGTGTGTGGGTCAGTGTGTCACTGTACGTGTGTCTGTGTGTGTTTCATTGTGTGTGTGGGTCAGTGTGTCACTGTACGTGTGTCTGTGTGTGTATCATTGTGTGTGTGTATCAGTGTGTCACAGTACGTGTGTCTGTGTGTGTGTTAGTGTGTCACTGTACGTGTGTCTGTGTGTGTGAGTCATTGTGTGTGTGTGTCAGTGTGTCACTGTACGTGTGTCTGTGTGTGTCTGTGTGTGTGTGTCTGTGTGTGTGTATTAACGTGCCTGTGTGTGTGTCTGTGTGTGTGTGTCTGGGGAGCGGTAGTGTAGCGGTTAGCGCGCTGCGCTATGAACCTGGCGACACGAGTTCGATTCCCGCTCACGGCCAACACCAGTGACGATTATCTGAACCGGTCCCGGCCTCCCCTAGGTCGACTCAGCCTCAAATGAGTACCTGGTGAGGTGTGTAAACATCGTCACTGGGGAGACAAAGGCGGTCGGGCGTGGTGCTGGCCACCCACCCCCTCGTGTACCGTTCTGGCCTTCATAGGTGCTCGCTAACAGCACTTGCCCCTACAGTCTGTTAAGGCTATACGGGGGATCTTTATCTTTGTGTGTGTGTATTAACGTGCCTGTGTGTGTGTCAGTGTGTCACTGTGTATGAGTCTGTGTGTGTGTGTCATTGTGTGTCATTGTGTGTGTGGGTCAGTGTGTCACTGTACGCGTGTCTGTGTGTCAGTCATTGTGTGTGTGTCTGTGTGTGTGTCTGTGTGTGTCAGCACATGATGTCTCTGCGTACACCATGTAGACGCAGGGGGTATTCCGACCCACGTCGTCATTGTTGTTATCGGCATCAACGATTTAAATTCTCGCCGATCTCTCCCATTAACCGACAAAGATCCCCCGTGTAGCCTTCACAGACTGTCGGGGCAAGTGCTGTTAGCGCCAGTCCCGCCCGGCCGCCTTTGTCTCCCCAGTGGCGATGCTCACTACGCATCGCACCGGGTACACATTTGAGGCTGAGTCGACCTAGGGGAGGGCACACGATGGGTTTTAGATATTCCTCTCTTGGTGGTGTTGGCCGTGAGCGGGAATCGAACTCGGGACGCCGGGTTCGGAGCGCAGCGTAGCGCGCTAACCGCTGCGCCACCGCTCCCCACCCACACAAGACAAAGATCCCCCGTGTAGCCTTAACATACTGTTGGGGCAAGTGCTGCTAGCGAGCACCTATGAAGGCCGAGGGGGTGGGTGGCCAGCCAGACAACACCAACACCACCAACACCACCAGCCCATTCTCAATCCACTGCTGGACCGTGGGCAGTTGTCGAACGATGCGAGTCGGTCTGGGTGGTGGGGAGAGGTGGGGGGGGGCATAGACGTGGTAGCATAGGAGTACCGTACAACGGCTTGGCGTGTGTTAAAGGGGGAGATGAAGAGGGGAGCATCTCAGGACCGGTTCGTGGCCGGGAAGAGCAAACTCGGGATCGAGGTTCCAAACGGAGCGCGCTAACTGCTGCGCCACCACTCCCGCCCGTCGTATAACAATCACGATCCTGTGTGTTTGCTGTGGGTTTTTTTTTTAAATAAAACGTTACATTTTTTTTACGCAAATCCGCGAGGGTGATAAGTTTACGATGATAACCGCTGCAGCAGCAGCGTTTGTTATTCCGTTTCGCCCCTATTACCTACATACATATATACACACGCGTACACATTCTCTATAAGGCGCAATGTGATATAATGGCACGGGTCCAACCATCCTCCTTTAGTCGTTACCAAAGGTCACGACGAACCTGTGCTGAACAGGTGTGGTGTGCGCCTTCATAGGTGCTCGCTAACGCCACTTGCCCCAAAAGTCTGTCACAGGCTATACGGGGGATCTTTGTCTTTGTATGTGTGGTGTGCCGGCCTTCATAGGTGCTCGCTAACGCCACTTGCCCCAAAAGTCTGTCACAGGCTATACGGGGGAACTTTGTCTTTGTATGTGTGGTGTGCGCCTTCATAGGTGCTCGCTAACGCCACTTGCCCCAAAAGTCTGTCACAGGCTATACGGGGGATCTTTGTCTTTGTATGTGTGGTGTGCCGGCCTTCATAGGTGCTCGCTAACGCCACTTGCCCCAAAAGCCTGTCACAGGCTATACGGGGGATCTTTGTCTTTGTATGTGTGGTGTGCCGGCCTTTATAGGTGCTCGCTAACGCCACTTGCCCTACAAGTCTGTCACAGGCTATACGGGGGATCTTTGTCTTTGTATGTGTTGTGTGCCGGTCTTCAGAGGTGCTCTCTGACGCCACTTGCCACAAAAGTCTGTTACAGGCTATACGGGGGAGGTTTGTAGTGTAGTGTGTGTGTGTAATAGTGTAGTGTGTCTGTGTGTAGTAGTGTAGTGTGTGTGTAATAGTGTAGTGTGTCTGTGTGTAATAGTGTAGTGTGTCTGTGTGTAATAGTGTAGTGTGTCTGTGTGTAATAGTGTAGTGTGTCTGTGTGTAGTTGTGTAATGTGTCTGTTTGTAGTAGTGTAGTGTGTGTGTGTAATAGTGTAGTGTGTCTGTGTGTAGTAGTGTGGTGTGTCTGTGTGTAACAGTGTAATGTGTGTGTAATAGTGTAGTATGTGTGTGTGTGTAATAGTGTAGTGTGTGTGTGTAATAGTGTAATGTGTGTGTAATAGTGTAGTGTGTCTGTGTGTAATAGTGTAGTGTGTCTGTGTGTAATAGTGTAGTGTGTCTGTGTGTAATAGTGTAGTGTGTCTGTGTGTAATAGTGTAGTGTGTCTGTATGTAATAGTGTAGTGTGTCTGTGTGTAATAGTGTAGTGTGTCTGTATGTAGTAGTGTGGTGTGTCTGTGTGTAATAGTGTAGTGTGTGTGTAATAGTGTAGTGTGTGTGTGTGTAATAGTGTAGTGTGTCTGTGTGTAATAGTGTAGTGTGTCTGTATGTAGTAGTGTGGTGTGTCTGTGTGTAGTAGTGTAGTGTGTGTGTAATAGTGTAGTGTGTCTGTGTGTAATAGTGTAGTGTCTGTGTGTAATAGTGTAGTGTGTCTGTGTGTAATAGTGTAGTGTGTCTGTGTGTAATAGTATAGTGTGTGTCTGTGTGTAATAGTGTGTCTGTGTTTAATAGTGTAGTGTGTGTGTAATAGTGTAGTGTGTGTGTGTGTAATAGTGTAGTGTGTTTGTGTGTAATAGTGTAGTGTCTGTGTGTAGTAGAGTAGTGTGTCTGTGTGTAATAGTGTAGTGTGTCTGTGTGTAGTAGTGTATTGTGTCTGTGTGTAATAGTGTAGTGTGTCTGTGTGTAATAGTGTAGTGTGTCTGTGTGTAGTAGTGTAGTGTGTAGTCGTGTAGTGTGTCTGTGTGTAATAGTGTAGTGTGTCTGTGTGTAGTAGTGTAGTGTGTCTGTGTGTAGTCTTGTAGTGTGTCTGTGTGTAATAGTGTATCGTGTCTGTGTGTAATAGTGTATCGTGTCTGTGTGTAATAGTGTAGTGTGTTTGTGTGTAATAGTGTAGTGTGTAATAGTGTAGTGTGTCTGTGTGTAATAGTATAGTGTGTGTCTGTGTGTAATAGTGTAGTGTGTCTGTATGTAGTAGTGTAGTGTGTCTGTGTGTAGTAGTGTAGTGTGTGTGTAATAGTGTAGTGTGTCTTTGTGTAATAGTGTAGTGTTTCTGTGTGTAGTAGTGTAGTGTGTCTGTGTGTAATAGTGTAGGGTGTGTGTGTGTAATACTGTAGTGTTTCTGTGTGTAGTAGTGTAGTGTGTCTTTGTGTAATAGTGTAGTGTTTCTGTGTGTAATAGTGTAATGTGTCTGTGTGTAGTAGTGTAGTGTGTCTGTGTATAGTAGTGTGGTGTGTCTGTGTGTAATAGTGTAGTGTGTCTGTGTGTAGTAGTGTAGTGTGTCTGTGTGTAGTAGTGTAGTGTGTCTGTGTGTAGTAGAGTAGTGTGTCTGTGTGTAATAGTGTAGTGTGTCTGTGTGTAATAGTATAGTGTGTCTGTGTGTAATAGTGTAGTGTGTGTGTGTAATAGTGTAGTGTGTCTGTGTGTAATAGTGTAGTGTGTCTGTGTGTAGTAGTGTGGTGTGTCTGTGTGTAATAGTGTAGTGTGCCTGTGTGTAATAGTGTAGTGTGCCTGTGTGTAATAGTGTAGTGTGTCTGTATGTAGTAGTGTAGTGTGTCTGTGTGTAGTAGTGTAGTGTGTCTGTGTGTAATAATGTAGTGTGTCTGTATGTAGTTGTGTAGTGTGTGTCTGTGTGTAGCGTGTCTGTGTGTAATAGTGTAGTGTGTCTGTGTGTAGTAGTGTAGTGTGTCTGTGTGTAATAGTGTATCGTGTCTGTGTGTAATAGTGTAGTGTGTCTGTGTGTAGTAGTGTAGTGTGTCTGTGTGTAGTAGTGTAGTGTGTGTGTAGTATTGTAGTGTGTCTGTGTGTAGTAGTGTAGTGTGTCTGTGTGTAATAGTGTAGTGTGTCTGTGTGTAATAGTGTAGTGTGTCTGTGTGTAATAGTGTAGTGTGTCTGTGTGTAATAGTGTAGTGTGTCTGTGTGTAATAGTGTATCGTGTCTGTGTGTAATAGTGTAGTGTGTCTGTGTGTAGTAGTGTAGTGTGTCTGTGTGTAGTAGTGTAGTGTGTGTGTAGTATTGTAGTGTGTCTGTGTGTAGTAGTGTAGTGTGTTTGTGTGTAATAGTGTAGTGTGTCTGTGTGTAATAGTGTAGTGTGTGTGTAATAGTGTAGTGTGTCTGTGTGTAATAGTGTAGTGTGTCTGTGTGTAGTGTGTCTGTGTGTGTATGTAGTAGTGCAGTGTGTCTGTGTGTGTATGCGTGTGTTCATGTGTGCTCGTGTGTGTGTCGCTGTGTGTGTTTTAACAGGGATGCTGTTAGCAATATGCAAGTGAGTGCCTGTGTTGTGTCTGTGTGGAGGCATTCATGCTACAGTGTCAGCGATGTGTGTGTGGTGTTCTATTTGTAATATCTGTAATGTTGTATCTGTGGTGTGATATATGTGTGGTGTGTGCATATGTGCGTGTGTGTGAGTGTGTGTGTTCTGCGCATGTATGCATGCATGCGTGTGGCGTATGTGTGTCTGGTTGCTGTGATGTGTGTGTGTGCGTATGTCTGTGTGGTATGTGTGGTGAATGTGTGGTATGTGTGTGTGTGAGATTTATGTGTGTGCGTAATGCATGTCTTATGTGATGTATGTATGTATGCGTGTCAGTGTAGCGTGATAATTGTGTATATATGTGTGTACAGTGTGTGTGTGTGTGGTATGTGTTTGTGTGTTGTGTATCTGTATGTGTGCATGTTGGTGATGTGTGGGGTTGTGTGTGTGACGTGACGTGCATGATAGTGTGGTTGTCTTTGTATGTGGTCTACAGTGTTGTGTTCTGGGGTGTGAGTGTGTGTCAGTGTGTGTGATTTGTCTGTCTGTACGTGTGGTGTGATGTGTGTGCACGCAGTGGCTGTGTTGTGTGATGTGTATATACACGTGTAACAACGTGTGTTCATGGTGTGAAATGTGTACGTGGTATGATGGGAGTACCTGGTGTGATGTGCGTGTTCGTGGTGTGACAGTGTGCACGTGGTGTGATGTGATGTGTGCACGTGGTGGTACAGTGTGCGTGTAGTGTAATGTGTGCACGTGGTGTGATTGTAACGTGTGCACGTGGTGTGACGTGTGCACGTGGTGTGACGTAGCCCGGTGTGTCCACTTACTCGTGGGTGTGCACAGAGTGCAGCGTTGACTTCGCGTCTCATCATCGCACACTTCACTGAGGGTTCATCTCCCTCGCGTGCACGCCCGCTAAAGCTAACGACTACGTCCACAAGCTGACGGCTAACACACAAACAAATGTTGATATATACACCGATTCCTTAACTTCTTAAATAAAATAACAAAAATATAACAAATTCACCACTTTCTTGTCGGAAGTTCAAACCTTAGCGTGCCAACAGCAGCAGCAGCAGCGGCAACGCGCACACCGTGAAAGTCGCACACAAGGGCCCACTCCACGATCTCAATATCCAAAACTATCGACCCTCAATTGGATGAAAACAATCCCCGAATAAAGAAATTGTCCAATTGTTTTGGCCGCTCCCCTCCACGACTCTTCCTCCCCCACACACACACACGTGCGTGCGTGCCTCCTGCACAACACCGAGGGATACTTACTTTATCTGCTAACTATAGATCCGTATTGATCGGGCGGGTCGAGTTACAACTGTTAGCGCGACACGTGCGCGCGCGCGGCGCTGCTGTGCGCCACGGAGACGATTGTCCCCCCCCCCGGCACGACGATTTCCACCACCTCTCTACAACTAACTAGCTAGCTAACCCAGCTCCGCGATCACTTCATTACCACCACCATCATCATAATTTTCGCAACAGCGGCAGCGGCAGCTATGGCAATGAACAGCGACGGGAGGAGAGAAGCCCCGAACGCCCAACGCTAATAATGCGAGATACCTCGGTGGGCACGGACAAGCGGAAGAGGAGGATGATGATGAGGATGATGATGAGGAGGCGGAGGAGGAGGAGGCGAGGGGGGTGCGAGACACTGGGAGTCTTCGCTGGAATCATCGATTCATGCCGCGCGCGCTGCAAGCGCCACCGTTTTCGGGAGACAGCGTTGGTGGTGGGGTGAGAAGCGTGCTAGGTGAGAGGGGGGGTTGAATGGGGTTGGATTGGGGGGGGGGCACGTGTAGGTTGACTGAGGATTCGAGGGGGTTAAATAGCAGGAGGAGAGAGACGGCGGTGGTGGCGGTGATGCGGTGATGGCTGTGTCAGAGAGGGTTAAACAAGGGATCTCCCCCCCTCCCCTCCGCCTCACCTCCCTCCATCATCCTCCACCACCACCCACACCCACCACCTTCATCGCCTGTCCCCGCATCCCGCGAGGGATGTCTCAAGGCCAAAAAATCCCGGCCGGCGCTCCGCTCCGCGCTCCGACCGCCCCGTGGCGCCCGCCTCCTCCTCCCCGAGACCCACTCAGCCACCCACCCACCCACACCCACCCACCCCACCCACACCCACCGCTCACTCACTCACTCACGCACGAAGCCGCACGGCGCTGGCGCACAGGGCCGGCGGGGCTAGGGAA
This sequence comes from Lampetra fluviatilis, assembly GCF_964198595.1. Taxonomy (NCBI): domain Eukaryota; kingdom Metazoa; phylum Chordata; class Hyperoartia; order Petromyzontiformes; family Petromyzontidae; genus Lampetra; species Lampetra fluviatilis. The sequence continues at coordinate 1,064,081 of NC_136337.1, read as the reverse complement.
CGAGCGGCTCGGCGCGTCCACACCCCCACCCCATCCTCGTTATGCCTCGCTGCGAGCGACGCTTTAGCGGATTTGCGCCCCCCCCACCCCCGTTCGCTCTCCCTCCGCCCGCCCGCACCTGGGATCAAATTACGCGCAAGGAACTCGGCGGTACCTCGCGCGGCCCTGTTCTGTGCCGGTCAAAGTGTCCTCCTCCTGTGCGTGAGTGCGTGAGAGCGAGAGAGAGGCAGTGGTGTGTGTGAGATTGTCTCTCTCTCTCTCTGACAAGAATAAGCGTTACACGCGTGTGACTGCCGTGCGTGCGTGTGTCTGTGTGAGTGTGTGTGTGTCTGTGCGCGATTCGATGCACCGCAACGGAGCGCTTCTGTGTGGAGTCGGCGCGCGTGAGTGTGTCTGTGTGTGTGTGTCTGTGTGAGTGTGTCTGTGTGAGTGTGTCTGTGTGCGTGTGTCTGTGTGCGTGTGCCTGTGTGCGTGTATCTGTGTGCGCGTGAGTGTCTGTGTGCGCGCGTGAGTGTGTCTGTGTGCGCGCGTGAGTGTGTCTGTGTGCGCGCGTGAGTGTATCTGTGTGAGTGTGTCTGTGTGAGTGTGTCTGTGCGTGCGTGAATGTGTCTGCGTCTGTGTGCGCGCGTGAGTGTGTCTATGTGCGCGCGTGTGTCTGTGTGAGTGTGTCTGTGTGAGTGTGTCTGTGTGCGCGCGTGAGTGTGTCTATGTGCGCGCGTGTGTCTGTGTGAGTGTGTCTGTGTGAGTGTGTCTGTGTGAGTGTGTCTGTGTGTCTGTGTGTCTGCGTGCGCGCGGGGTGCGTGCGCGAGTGCGCGCCCCCACCGACTCGCTCCTTGCACGCGCGGACTTGGTCGGCCGCGCTCGAAGCTCGAGACGCCGCGGACACAACTCGGAGCCTTCTACCCCCCCCCCCCCATCTCGTCTTTGCGGGCGAGCCACGGCGATCGAGCGAGCGAGCGAACGAGCGAGAAGTCTTCAACAGCGGAGGCGCAAACCCCTCCACCCCCACGGGCTGACAGAGCGAGCCGGGGAGAGCAGAGGGGAGCGGGCCGAGAGGATGGCATCGAAGCGTCAGAGGACGCAGCGAACGACGACATGTACGTATTCTAAACACCTCCCCCCCCCCCCCTTCCTCTTCATCCTCATCATCTTCTTCATCTAGCCCAGGACGACGGGCGCGAACGCGTCGTGAGCATCAGCGACGTCGATTGCGTAAAACGGGCTCGCGAGGTCAAGTTTAATCCCGGGCGAGCGAACAATTTCTACGTTAAAAAAATTAGAAAACCCCAATCAACCCACAAACCGAGCCAACGAACAAAAAATAAATCCCGCTCTTCTATCCGTACCCCTCTTAATCGGTACGCGTTTAAAAAAAGAAGACAGAGAGCGAGAGACAGACGCGCAGACAGACGAGGCAGAGAGCGAGAGAGAGACACGTAAATAGAGAGTAGCCGAATAAAAAAAACTTACTCTCGTGTGCGCATGGATCTTCACGTCCTTGGGCGCTAGAGACGAAGCCGACGACTCCGAGCTCTGGCCATGGTGCCCGATCGCACGGGTCCCGTGCCGGGTGACGGGGCGGGAAGAGCCCTCGGTGGTCTCAGCGCGACGCGTCCCAGAGCGCGACCGGCACGTGAACTGAGTGGGGGGAAGATGTGAATCCTCCCAACACTATTGGGTTTGATGATTTTTTTTTCCTCCCCACTCTCTCGCTCGCTCCTGCGTGCAAAATGGCCGAGAGCAGCCAGTGCGCATGTGCTCATTACCAAGGCACGACGGGAAGGGGTAATTAGCTGAACAATCAATATTCAGCAGAAAAACCCTATTGCCTCTCTCCCCCCCACCCACCACCCACCCACCACCACCACCTCCTCCTCCTCTCCACCATCCCTCTACCCAACCCATACCTCCCTAAACCTTAGCCCCCCCCACCCCCCACCCACCCACCCCCACCATCACCCACCCAGCCCTTCTCATCCTCATGCCTTAATACCAAACCTCTCTCACAATTACTACCCCCCCCCCCCCATTAAGTTAACTTGCCCCCCCCCACTCCTCCTATGCCCCACCTCCCACCGCCGCGACCCTCTAACCCCCCCGCCCCACGTGCCCCCCCCCCCGCCGCCACCTCTCCCCACCCCCTCGCCCAATCTCCTCCCCCCACCCCCCGCTCCCCATCAACGCGCCCCGCCCCTTGGAGAGAGAGAAATCTTTGATGTTGGAAGAGTCTCGGAGTTCAGGGTCGTACACGCGCGAACACGCACGTATTTAGCGGGGGGGGGGGGGGGGTGAGACGTTGCCACGACGTTCAGGCAACGTCGTGGGGTGGTTAGCTCCACTCACTCGCGGGGTCTTACAGTGAGCGGGGGGGGGGGGGCAAAGGTGGGGGGGATGCCACGGCACGAGTGTTTGTGCAGAGGTACAAGTCACACGCACATACACACACATACACACATACACACACACTCACACATCCACACCCTCACACACACTCACACATACACACACTCACACATACATACACACATACACACACACACTCACACATACACACACTCACACATACACACACTCACACACACTCACACATACATACACACATACACACACACACTCACACATACACACACTCACACATACACACACTCACACACACTCACACATACTCACACATACACACACTCACAGATACACACACTCACACACACTCACACATACTCACACATACACATACACACACTCACACATACACACACTCACACATACACATACACACACACATACACACACTCACACATACACACACTCACACACACACGCACTGACACACACGCGAACATACAATCACACACACACGAACATGCAATCACACACACACGGGCATGGGATCACACATACACACACTCGCACACACTCACACACACTCACACATACTCACACATACACACACATACACACACATACTCACACATACACTCACACATACTCACACATACACACACATACTCACACACACTCACATATACACACACTCACACATACACACACTCACACATACACACACACACACACTCGCACACACTCGCACACACTCACACATACACTCACACACACTCACACATGCACACACTCACACATACACACACTCACACACACACTCACACATACACACACTCCCACATATTCACACACACTCACACATACACACACACATACACACACTCATACATACACACACATACTCACACACACTCACACATACACACACTCACACATGCACACACTCACACATACACACACTCACACACACACTCACACATACACACACTCCCACATATTCACACACACTCACACATACACACACACATACACACACTCATACATACACACACATACTCACACACACTCACACATACACACACTCACACATACTCACACACACTCACACATACACACACACGCGAGAATGGGATTACACTCACACATACACACACTCAGACATACTCACACACACTCACATATACATACACTCACATACACTCACACGCACTGACACACACGCGAACATACAATCACACACTCGAGAATTGAATCACACAGACACACACGAGCATGGGATCACAGGCCAAAGACAATCACACGCTCGCAATCATATAATCAGACACACATACAATCACACACACGCGCAATCATAATACACAATCACACTGACAATCACACAACCACGCGCATTTCGCAATCATTCGCACACACGGTCACAACTCCCAGCGACATTACGCACGCAATCACACACTACACGCAATCACACACTACACACAATCACACACCACGCACACAACCACACACCACGCACAATCACACACTACTCACAATCACACACTACACGCAATCACACACTACACACAATCACACACCACGCACAATCACACACTACACACAATCACACACCACACACACAACCACACACCACGCACAATCACACACTACTCACAATCACACACCACGCACATAACCACACACCACGCACAATCACACACTACTCACAATCCCCACAATCACACCCTCCGTACAATGACACACCACTCGTACAATCACACACTACACACAATATAACACACTATACCCAATCACACACGCGGCACACGATCACAAAACGACACGAGCAATCACGCACACACACGCAGTCACACAATCACACACACGCACACACACACACACGCAGTTACACAATTACACGCGCACAATTTTTTTGTGTTAACGCACAAATCGCGTTTCCGTGCCGTATATCGCCCAAGGTCGCGTTCGAGCGCAGCTTGCAACGCGGGGCGCAGCGGCCGTTCCAACTCGCGACGATACTTCCACGACAATCAGAGACGCCACCACATGTGACGGACGCGTGGTGTGTACACACACACACCACACACACAACACACACACCACACACGCGCACACACCACACACACCACACACACCACACACACGCACACACCAGACACACACACACACTACACACACACGCACAGATACACGCAGAGACACACACACAGACACACACACACGGACACACACACCACACACACACACACGCACACACACAACACACACGCACACAACACACACACAACACACCACACACACAACACACACGCACGCACACACACACCACACACACCACACACACATAGCACACACACGTACACACACGCACGCACGCACACAACACACACACGCACACACACACCACACACACGCACACACACACCACACAGACCACACACATACCACACACACACGCATCACACACCACACACACACCACACGCACCACACACCACACACACCACACACACGAACCACACACACGCACCACACACACACCACACACAGACACACACCAGACACACCACACACGCACACACACCACACACACAGACACACACACCACACATACCACACACACGCACACACACACCGCACACACACACCACATTCACACACACACCACACACACTACACACACACTCGCGCTCGAGAGCCCTGCGCTACGAACCTCGTTCCTCCCCCAGCCCGGGTTCGATTCAGGGTCAGCACCAGCGACGATTAATTTAACGGGTCCTAGGCCTCCCCTAGGTCGACTCAGCCTCAGATGAGTACCTGGTCCGGTGTGTAAGCATCGCCGCTGGGGGAGACAAAGGCGGCCGGGCGTGATACTGACCACCCACCCCTCGTGTGACGTGCCGGCCTTCAAATGTGCTCGCTAACAGCACTTGCCCCATACAATCTGTTAAGGCTACACGGGTGGAGGATCTTTGTCTATGTATTTGTACAAGCGTTCCACATGTGTGTGTGGGGTGTGTGTGGGGTGTGTGTGTGTGGGGTGTGTGTGTGTGGGGTGTGTGTGTGTGGGGGGGTGTGTGTGGGGGTGTGTGTATGTGGTGTGGGGGGTGTGTGGGGTATGTGTGGGGGGGGAGTGTGTGGGGTATGTGTGTGTGGGGTGTGTGTAGTCTGTATGTGGGGTGTGTGTGTGGAGTGTGTGTGGTGTGTGTGTGGGATGTGTGTGTGTGGTGTGAGTGTGGGGTGTGTGTGTGTGGCGGTGTGTGTGAGGTGTGTGTGTGTGGGGGGGTGTGTGTGTGTGGGGTGTGTGTGGGGTGTGTGTGGGGGGTGTGTGTGTGTGGGGTGTGTGTGGGGTGTGTGTGGGGTGTGTGTGTGGGGTGTGTGTGTGTGGGGTGTGTGTGGGGTGTGTGTGGGGTATGTGTGTGGGGGTGTGTGTGTGTGGGGTGTGTGTGTGTGGGGTGTGTGTGTGTGTGGGGGTGTGTGTATGTGGTTTGTGTGTGGGTGTGTGTGTGGGGGGTGTGTGTGTGGGGTGTGTGTGGGGTGTGTGTGGGGTGTGTGTGGGGTATGTGTGTGGGGGTGTGTGTGTGTGTGGGGTGTGTGTGTGTGGGGTGTGTGTGTGTGTGGGGGTGTGTGTATGTGGTTTGTGTGTGGGTGTGTGTGTGGGGGGTGTGTGTGTGTGGTGTGTGTGGGGGTGAGTGTGTCTGTACAAGTAACCCAGCCCCCCTTATTCGGTAGACGTACACGATATGGTGAGTGTCCATGCACAGGCAGTAATCCAGTACATCAGCCACGCGCCCGTGCCTTCAACAGTTCGATTTACGCCGCGTCCGCAACGTTTCCAGACGTCATACCAACGTTGCGAACTGAACGTTGCAATGTTTGTTGGTAACATTTGATTGTTGGGGGCGATTACAAAATTTGGCGCACGCTCTGACGCCTTGAGATGAACGCGCATTGGAATATATTAATTAGATTTCTAAATGTATATACACATGCACACACACATATATATACACGTGCGCGCGCGCGCGTCACCTATTGAATGAAAAGAGTCGCCACGGATAAACATTGACGATTTTGTGTAACAAAGAAAATCTAACAAAAATCGGGCGATGCAGAGAAATCGCTGTGATAACAATCTCGACGTTAATCAGACAAAGGATGCGAAGTATATTCCTGTTTCTTTCGGTAAAGTCGCGTAGAAGGGAAATCATAAAATGAAAAAAATATATAAAACAATGAAATTCTCACTGGGAATTTTATTGTTTAATATTTTTATTATTTTTCATTATTTTATTATTTCCCTTCTACGTGACTTTACCGAAAGAAACAAGAATATGAATCCCTGCAGTCACGAAAGCTTTACATCGAAAAGATGCAAAGGTTCGTGAGACAAAGTTGTTTGGTTTTCACGTCGGGATAAATAGCGTGCAGCGACACACAACAGCTGGTGCCACAGACACACACACGTGTGTAACAACAACACACACACGTGTTACAACAACACACACGTGTTACAACACACACACGTGTTACAACACACACACACACGTGTTACAACAACACACACACACGTGTTACAACACACACACACACGTGTTACAACACACACACGTGTTACAACACACACACACACGTGTTACAACAACACACACACACGTGTTACAACACACACACACACGTGTTACAACACACACACGTGTTACAACACACACACGTGTTACAACACACACACACACGTGTAACAACAACACACACACACGTGTTACAACACACACACGTGTAACAACACACACACACGTGTTACAACAACACACACACACACGTGTTACAACACACACACACACGTGTAACAACAACACACACACGTGTTACAACACACACACGTGTTACAACACACACACGTGTGTAACAACAACACACACACGTGTTACAACACACACACGTGTGTAACAACAACACACACACGTGTTACAACACACACACGTGTTACAACACACACACGTGTGTAACAACAACACACACACGTGTTACAACACACACACACACACACGTGTTACAACACACACACACACACACGTGTTACAACACACACACACACGTGTAACAACACACACACACACACACGTGTTACAACACACACACACACGTGTAACAACACACACACACACGTGTTACAACACACACACACGTGTTACAACACACACACACACACACGTGTTACAACACACACACGTGTTACAACACACACACGTGTTACAACAACACATACACGTATAACAACACACACACACACGTGTACCAACACACAGTGTAACAACACACACATACACACGTGTACTAACACACACACGTGTGTAACAACAACACACGCACGTGTTACAACAACACACACACATGTACAACACACACACATGTACAACAACACACACACACGTGTAACAACACACACACATGTACAACACACACACACGTGTACCAACAGCACAAACGTGTTACAACATACACACGTGTTACAACACACACACACGTGTCACAATACACACACGTGTCTAACAACAACACACACACGTGTCACAACAACACACACACACGTGTAACAACACACACACGTGTTACAACACACACGTGTTACAACACACACACACGTGTCACAACAACACACACACGTGTCACAACAACACACACACGTGTCACAACACACACGTGTTACAACACACACACACGTGTCACAACAACACACACACGTGTCACAACAACACACACACGTGTAACAACACACACACGTGTTACAACAACACACACACATGTACAACACACACACATGTACAACAACACACACACACGTGTAACAACACACACACGTGCTACAACAACACACACACGTGTTACAACACACACACACGTGTAACAACACACACACACGTGTCACAATACACACACGTGTCTAACAACAACACACACACGTGTTACAACAACACACACACGTGTAACAACAACACACACACACGTGTTACAACAACACACACACGTGTTACAACACACACACACGTGTAACAACACACACACACGTGTCACAATACACACACGTGTCTAACAACAACACACACACGTGTTACAACAACACACACACGTGTAACAACAACACACACACACGTGTTACAACAACACACACACGTGTTACAACACACACACACGTGTTACAACACACACACACGTATAACAACAAACACACGTGTCATGACAACACACACACGTGTAATAACACACACACGTGTCACGACAACACACACACGTGTAACAACAACACACACACACGCCGTGTGTTAGACATTCTCGATCGCGAGTGCAACGCGAGTTGCTCGTATTGGCAACCTCGCAGCAACACGCAGCCTCACGTGCGAGATGTGTGTGTGTGTCTGTGTGTGTGTCTGTGTGTGTGTCTGTGTGTGTCTGTGTGTGTGTCTGTGTGTGTGTCTGTGTGTCTGTGTGTGTGTCTGTGTGTGTCTGTGTGTGTGTCTGTGTGTGTGTCTGTGTGTGTGTCTGTGTGTGTGTCTGTGTGTCTGTGTGTGTGTCTGTGTGTGTCTGTGTGTGTGTGTGTCTGTGTGTCTGTGTGTGTGTCTGTGTGTGTGTGTCTGTGTGTGTGTGTCTGTGTGTGTGTGTGTGTCTGTGTGTGTATGTGTGTGTGTGTCTGTGTGTCTGTGTGTGTGTCTGTGTGTGTGTCTGTGTGTGTGTGTCTGTGTGTGTGTCTGTGTGTGTGTTTGTGTGTGTGTATCTGTGTGTGTCTGTGTGTGTCTATGTGTCTGTGTGTGTCTGTGTGTGTCTGTGTGTGTTTGTGTATGTGTGTGTCTGTGTGTGTGTCTATGTCTCTGTGTGTGTCCATGTGTCTGTGTGTGTCTGTGTGTGTCTGTGTGTGTGCGTCTGTGTGTGTCTGTGTGTCTATGTGTCTGTGTGTGTCTGTGTATGTGTGTGTCTGTGTGTTTGTCTGTGTGTGTCTATGTGTGTGTGTGTCTGTGTGTGTCTATGTGTCTGTGGGTGTCTGTGCGTGTCTATGTGTCTGTATTCGTCTATGTGTGTGTCTGTGTGTGCCTGTGTGTGTCTATTTGTGTCTTAATGTGTGTGTGTCTGTGTTTACCTGTGTGTGTCTGTTGTACGGCTAAACAACCCCCTACCTCCTCGCTGTGCCGGACGGGCAACTTTGTCGTGGATAGTGCTGTGGGGAGAGGGCCCCCCTAATGGAGCATCTTCGCCGGTTGGAAACATTTAGGCTGGCCTGCCTACGATCCATCCTGTGTTTAACTAGGCTGGATTGTGTGAGGAGCTCACAAATCCTTGAAAGATCTGGGCAAAGTCCCATCGGTGAGATCCTCCGGCAGGCAAGGCTGTGCTGGCTGGGTCATGTAGCCCGCATGCCCAGCCACCGCATGCCTAAACAGCTTTTGTTCGGCCGGATCGAGGGGGCTAAACGGGCGCGGCACGAGCTAGAGAAGAGATGGAGTGATGTGGTACAGGAGGACGTGGAGCTGAGTGGACTTGCCGATGACTGGTACAAGCGGTGTCAAGATCGGCCTCTGTGGAGGAGGCTCGTGAAGGACGCTATTGGGCAGTTGGAGGCAGGAGCGACGCTCACAACAACGAGCGGAGCGCCGGGTGGCTAAAGCACAGCAAGTTGGTACAGTAGGGGGCACAGGTGGTGCATCAGCCAGTCATCTCAGTCATCTTAGTCAGTCGACCCGTGGCACCTGGGTCTGCCCCGTGACCTCCTGCCAGCGGGCGTTCGACACTTCACGTGGCCTCAAGTTGCACATGGCCTGGCACAAGCGTCGTGGTGACGTCACCGCCACTTAGTGGCGAATGGCGGTTGTTGTTGTTGTCTGTTTGTGTGTCTGTGTGTGTGTCTGTGTGTGTCTGTGTTTGTGTGTCTGTGTGTGTCTGTGTGTGCCTGTGTGTCTGTTTGTGTGCCTGTGTGTCTTTGTGTGTGTCTGTGTGTGCCTTTGTGTTTGTGTGTGTCTGTGTGTCTATGTGTGTGTGTCTGTGTGTGTGTGTGGGGAGCGGTGGTGTAGCGGTTAGCGCTGGGCTGCGCGATGAACCTGGGAACCCGAGTTCGATTCCGGCTCACGGCCAACACCGGCGACGATTATTTGAACCGGTTCTGGGTCAACCCCTAGGTGGACTCAGCCTCAAACGAGTACCTGGGTGCGGCGATGCAAGACGTCAGCACTGGGGAGACAAAGGCGGTCCGAGCGTGGTGTCACGGTGCCCACCTTCGTAAGGTCCTCGTGAGCAGTACTTGGCTCCAACAGTTGAACGTCGTGGTGTATGTCTTGTCTAGACAGACAGCTTGTCTAGACAGACAACTTGTCTAAACAGCTTGTATACACAGCTTGTCTACACAGCTTGTCTAGACAGCCTGTCTTGACAGATAGGCTGTCTATACAGCTTGTCCAGACAGCTTGTCTGTCTAGACAAGCTGTCTAGACAGACAGCGTGTCTAGACGAGCTGTCAGATGTTGTGGATTGTTGTTGTTGTTGTTGAGTGAGCCGAGTGAGCGATTTTCGCAGGCAGGAGATCCCTCACTTCGGGGTCGTTCGCCTTAACTCGGCAGAGAATTAACCAGGAAACTTCCGATATACATTATTTAAAGTATTGTTTATTTTGTTCTTGTTGTTTATTTTGTTGTTGTTGTTTATTTTGTTGTTGTTGTTGTTGTCTAAATCTGACTGTCGCGATGTCAACAATGTTGAAAGTGCGAATCCGCAATCGCGTGGCGGTGCCAGCTTACAGAGGGGACTGGGTGTGGCCCCTTGCGTGTTCAATCACCACCAGCACCACCGCCAGCACCACCGCCACCATCATCATCATCGTCGTCATTGTTGTCATCAATGTATGTAATTGAGACGAGTTAGATTACGATACAAATAGGGGCGATGGAACTGTGAGTTACATTCTGTCTCTCTCTCTCTCCGTGTCTCTGTTTATTCGTTAATTCACGTCGGAGCGACAAATCGGCGCCGACAATTTTCGCGTAAAAAAAAATTAGTGGAGCTGTTTGGTTTTTTTGAAACTCGAATTACTGATGACCTCCAATAATGTCGTAACTTTGTTGAGTGGAATTTTTCTTAACAAAGTTACGACATTATTGGAGGTCATCAGTAATTCGAGTTTCAAAAAAACCAAACAGCTCCGCTAATTTTCTTATTAATTTTAAACAAAAAATGGGAGCGGGGGGGGGTGCCTTGCGCTCAGATAGAGGGGAGGATTTTGGGGGGAGCTTTTGTGGATTTCGCTGTCCACTCGCCTCGAAAAACGCAGTCTCGGCCCGTGTCGCGAACGCACGAACCCCACGGATTCCTAATATTTCTTTACACCGGAGGAATAATTTTAAGCACACACACACTAATCACGATCGAATTCAATCAAGGCTGGCTCGCGCCTTCTAATTATCACCGCAAGTGAAAAGCGACACTTTTTTGCGCGCACCTTAAAGTCCAGTGATATTCGTTTCTCTCTCTCTCTCTCTCCAAACGACTCATCCTCACGAAAGCAACGTCAATAAGCTCACTGCACGCATTAGTACGTGATTATCGTCGGTTGTTGTCAACGCCACACACACGTGTGATGAATACGTACAGTTTACATGCACGTGAATTTTGTAAACGCGAACATGCGCGTTCTAAACTGAATATCAAATAAATCACGACGTGATGACGGACGCTTGTGTTGCGCCCGAAACGTCGCGATTTGTTTTATTTCTCTACCTACGTGGACTTTACAGAAAGAGCCAAAGAGTTTGGATCCCTGCAGTCACGAAAGCTTCAAATTAAGATCATAAATGCGTCGTGAAACTCGCCACCACTCAGCCACCACCCAGCCACCCGCTCAGCAAGGGTTCGTGTTACGTGATGAACCTTTATCAAATTGGCCGTGTGTCGCGTGGTGCTGGTGGTGTCCCGCTTTTAACGAACACGTTCATATTTACGCGATCGAACCCGACAACAACAATAAAACCACCCCCATCTATTATGGATAAATATTGGTCACGAAAGTCTTTGTGCGTCGGTTAAAGTCGCGACCCTCAGTGTCTCTAGCAACAGCAGCGGTGGCTATGATTTCAGCAAGCGAGGAGGAGGAAGTTCTTCACGTTCCCGGCGTGAGCATCGCATCGAAGGTGCTGCTGCTGCGTTACCCTCTCTTCACGGGCAGCACACACACACACACAACACACACACATACACACATACAACACACACACACACAACACACACACAACACACACAACACACACACACACCACACACACACAACACACACACAACACACACACACCACACACACAACACACACACACAACACACACACAACACACACACAACACACACACAACACACACACACAACACACACAACACACACACACAACACACACATACAACTCACACACACACACAACACACACACACAACACGCAATGCGCACTCATCCTCGTCAACACCGCCATCCATCTTCGCCGTCGTCGAATGTGTCCCGTGGTCAATCCACTGTCGGATGGTGCGGAGTGCTTTAGAGCTCATCGGATTCCTCCAGCGTCAACACATTTCGTGATCGTCACGTTGCGAGAGCCACCGGGTTATTTATACGCGCGCGAGCCGCCGACGGCGCGCGTGTTCGAGCACCATTCTCGCCGCACAATACGTCGATTGTATCAATCAATCCACTGCTGGATGAATGCCCCCAAAAGCCCAGGCTTTACCGTGTGCTTCGGTACGATGGCACACAGAACGCTGTAGCGACACCCAAGAGAAACAGTGCTCTCCTCCCTCCCCGTGTCGTCTGCCACAGACTGTTGGGGTAAAGTGGCTGTGAGCGAGTAGCAAGCAGCAGCAGCAGCAGCCTCTGTGAAGGCCGCCTGCTGTGGCCACACGAGGGGGTGGCTGACCAGCGCCACGCCAGTGCCACGCATTCGTCTCGCTTAAGTGGCGACGTTTGACTCGTTTCGCACGATGCCGAGCCCACCTAGGGGAGATCATGTTCCAGATAATCGCCAGCCGTGTTGGTGGCCGTGCGCGGCATTCTCTGCCGGGATCCGCAGCGCTCTCACCTGCTACACGACACAAAGACAAAGATCCCTCCCTCCCGTATAGCCTTAACAGGCTGCTGGGACAAGTGCCGTTGTGGGTAGCGAGTAGCGGCAAACCTTCTGTGAAGGCCGCGCGCTGTGGCTCAGCACACCACGGCAGCCGCCGATGTCAACACACTTGTTCGTGGCTCAACCCTCGATGTGGGTCCATTCACCGCGGGTGTGCGGCCGATATCCCCTCTCCCTTGTCGAGGGCCGGTCTCTTCGTTTATCCCGGGACTTCGAGGACGACTCGTAGAGGAGAGCAGAGGTCGGGTAGGGGAATTCCTCCTTTCCGTCGTAGGGGGCGGGGGATGATGATGATGATGATGTTGGTGGTGGTGATGATGACATCGAACGGCGTTGACCATGATGACCCCTTTGACCTTGACCTTGCTCAGCACACGCACGTGGTATATACAGAGAGCGTGACGCTGTTCCGTGTGTTTAAGGCAGTCGCACACGCAATAGGGCAAAACTCCGCTTTGGAGGTTAAGCTGTTACTCTTGTTACAACTCGGACGCACGCCGATGCGCTCACGTGTACATGCCTAGCAGTGTGTGTTGGGGGGGGGCGATGGCGTAGTGGTTACTGTCTGTGTGCTTTGATGTTTTTGTTTGCGTGGTGGAGTGAGTGGAGCGCTGCGAACCCGGCGAAGATCCGAGCTCAATTCCCGCAACAGGTACTCATTTGAGGCTGAGCCGACCTAGGCAAGGCCGTGAGCGGGAATTGAACTCGGGTCGGCCGGGTTTGGAGTGCAGCGCGCGAACCGCTACCCGACCGCACGCACACAACAAAGATCCCCCGTATAGCCTTAGCAGACTGGAGGGGCAAGTGCTGTTAGCGAGCACCTATGAAGGCCGGAACGGTACACGAGGGAGTGGGTGACCAGCAGCACGCCCGGCCGCCTTTGTCTCCCCAGTGGCGATGTTTACACTCCGCACCAGGTACTCATTTTGAGACTGAGTCGACCTAGGGGAGGCCCAGATACCGGTTCAGACAATCGTCACCGGTGTTGGCCGTGAGCGGGAATCGAACCCGGTTCGCCGGGTTCATAGCGCAGCGCGCTAGCCCCTACACTACCGCTCCCCACACACACACAGACACGCACACACGGACACGGACACACGCACAGACACACACACGTACAGACAGACACAGACACACACACAGACACATACACACAGCAACACACACACAGACACACGCACGCCCAGACACACACACGCACAGACGTACACATGCACAGACACACACACACACAGACACACACACGCATTATACAGACACACACTGACAGACACACACAGACATACACACACACACACAGACACATAGACACACACACAGACACACACACAGACACACACACACACAGACACACACACAGACGCACACAGACACACACACAAACACACACAGACACACACACACAGACACACACACACAGACACACACACACAAACACACACACAGACACACACACACACAGACACACACAGACACACACACACACTGACACACACACACTCACGCTCCACCCCCGCATATTGCCCGAGGAGGTCACGGTGCTCCTTGAATGAGCGAGGCGCCCCCACGCTGCTCGCGGCGCGGGTCGAGCGCCATCGTTCACCACGTGGCTGGGTGTCGCAACCCCCCCTCGCCCCCCCCCCCCACCACTACAACCACACACACCACCACAACCACCACACAAACCACCACAACAACACACCCCTCTCTCAAACCTCCCTCTTCTCTGGTGACTACGTTCCACTCCTCCCCTCTATTCCTGTACGTGTGTGTGTGTGGGTCCCTATGCGTGTCTGTCCGTTGTTGGTGTGTGTCCGTGTGTGTGTATCACTGTGGGGAGCGGTAGTGTAGCGGTTAGCGCGCTGCGCTATGAACCTAGCGACCCGGGTTCGATTCCGGCTCACGGCCAACACCAGTGACGGTTATCTGAACCGGTCCTGGGCCTCCCTAGGTCGACTCAGCCTGAAATGAGTACCTGGTGTGGTGTGTAAACATCGCCACTGGGGAGACAAAGGCGGTCGGTCGTGGTGCTGGCCACCCACCCCCTCGTGTACCGTTCCGGCCTTCATAGGTGCTCGCTACCAGCACTTGCCCCTACAGTCTGTTAAAGCTCTACGGGGGATCTTTGTGTATCACTGTGCGTGTGTGTGTGCGAGTCTGTCCGTGTGCGTCTCTCCGTGTCCCTGTGTGTCCGTGTGTATGTATCACTGTGCGTGTGTATGTATCACTGTGCGTGTGTATGTATCACTGTGCGTGTGTATGTATCACTGTGCGTGTGTATGTATCACTGTGCGTGTGTATGTATCACTGTGCGTGTGTATGTATCACTGTGCGTGTGTGTAAGTCTGTCCGTATGTGTGTATCTGTCCGTGTCTGTACGTGTTTGTCTACGTGCGTGTATGTATCTGCGTATTTTGGTGTGTCTGTGTCTAAGCGTACATGGTGTGTATGTGTGTGAACCGGTGTAAGCGTGCATGTGTGTATCTGTGTGTGTGTATATGTGTGTCTCTGTCTGTATATCTGTGTGTATGTGTGTGTGTATATGTATGTGTGTGTATCTGTGTGCGTCTGTGTGTCTGTATATCTGTGTGTGTGTCTGTGTATCTGTGTGTGTATATCTGTGTGTGTGTATCTGTCTGTGTATGTGTGTGCATCTGTGTGTCTGTAATTCTATGTGCGTGTGTGTTTCTGTATATCTGTGTTGGGAGCGGTGGTGAAGCGGTTAGCACTACGCTGCACTACGAACCTGGCGACCCGAGTTCGATTCTCGCTCACGATCATCACTAGTGACGATTATCCGAACCGGTCCTGGGCCTCCCCTAGGTGGACTCAGCCTCAAATGAGTACCTGGGCGGTGCGTAAATACTAGGGAGACAAAGGCGGCCGGGCGTCGTGCTGGCCCACCCACCCCCTCGTGTGCCGTTCCGGCCTTCATAGGCGCTCGCTAACAGCACTTGCTCCATCAGTCGGTTAAGGCTACACGGGGAATCTTTGTCTTTTGTTGTGTATATCTGCATGTATGTGTATGTGTGCGTTGTGGCTGACCGTCTTAGTCTTCTTGTGTGTGTATGTGTGTGTGTGCGTGTGCTTCCGTGTGTACATTTCTGTGTATGTGTGTACAGCTGCCTCTGTGTGTCTATGTGTGTGTGCGTGTCCGTATCTGTGCATCGATGTTGAATGTGTGTGTGTTCGTGTGTGTGTTTGTGTGTGTTCGTGTGTGTGTTGATGCCTGTGTGTGTGCGGGGAGCGGTGGTGTAGCGGTTAGCGCTACGAACCCGGTGACGACCCGAGTTCTCGATTCTCGCTCACGGCCACCAACACCGGCGACGATTATCATCTGAACCGGTCCTGAACCTCCCCGAAGTCGACTCAGACTCAAATGAGCACGTGGTGCAATGTGTACACATCGCCTTTGGGGAAGACAAAGGCGGCTGGGCCTGGTGCTGGCCACCCACCCCTTCGTGTGCCGTGTCGGCCTTCGTAGCTGCTCGCTAACAGCACTTATCCCAGCATTCTGTTCAGGCTACACGGGGGATCTTTGTCTTTGTGTAGCCCTGTCCGCGTGTGTCCGCCCTCCGTCTCTCCACATCTGTCCGCAGTTCTTAGAATTGAGAGGAGGAGGAGGCGGAAGAGGCGCAGCGACAGTCCGGGATCTCACCACGACGCGACGAGCATCCGAACTGAATCCATAACGCGGGTGATGTTCGGGCGAGGAGGCCGCCATCCAGCAGTGGATCGATCATGACCGGTGACGATATTTACGACGACGGCGACCTTGTTGTTGTTGTTGTTGCAATTGACATGAATACCACTCGGAGGATACTTCTCGCGGGGTATTCGCATTGCGGTGGCGATTGTCATTTGAGCATTCGCTTATCCGTTATATCCGTGTACACGTGCGCGTGTGTGTGCGTGTGTGTGTGCGTGTGTCTGTGTGTGTCTGTGTGCGTGTGTGCGCGTGTGTGTGCGCGTGTGTGTGTGTGTGTGCGTGTGTCTGTGTGTGTCTGTGTGCGTGTGTGCGCGTGTGTGTGCGCGTGTGAGTGTGTGTGTGCGTGTGTCTGTGTGTGTCTGTGTGCGTGTGTGTGTGCGCGTGTGTGTGTGTGTCTGTGTGCGTGTGTGTGCGCGTGTGCGTGGGCGTGTGTCTGTGTGTGTGTGCGCGTGTGCGTGTGTGTGCGGGTATGTGTGTCTGTGTGTGTGTGCGTGTGGTGGGGAACGGTGGTGTAGCGGTTAGCGCTACGCTGCGCTACGAACCCGGCGACCCAAGTTCGATTCCCGCTCACGACCAACACCGGTGACGATTATCATCTGAACCGGTCCTGGGCCTCCCCTAGGTCGACTCAGCCTCAAATGAGTACCTGGTGCGGTGTGTAAACATCGCCACTGGGGAGACAAAGGCGGTCGGGCGTGGTGCTGGTCACGTGTACCGTTCCGGCCTTCATAGATGCTCGCTAACAGCACTTGCCCCTACAGTCTGTTAAGGCTACACAGGGGATCTTTGTCTTTGTATATGGGGAGCGGTGGTATGGCGGTTAGCGCTACGCTGCGCTACGAAACCAGCCACCCGGCTTCGATTCCCGCTGTGACGATTATCTAAACAGGTTCTGGGCCTCCCCTAGGTCGACTCAGACTCAAATGAGTACCAGGGAGACAATTGCGGCCGGGCGTGGGTGTTGGCCACCCACCCCCTCGTGTGCCGTGCCGGCCTTTATAGGTGCTCGCTAACAGCACTTACCCCTACAGTCTATTAAGGCTACACGGGGGGTCTTTGCCTTTGTATGTAGAGAGGACGTGTGCAGGATGATCACGTTCTAAGCCAGCGCCGGCGTGACAACGAGTAGTCGCAGCAGTTAACAGCAGCGATGCAATCCGCTATGCTTACTCACACACATGCACACACACATGCACACACACATGCACACACACATGCACACACACATGCACACACACATGCACACACACACAAAGACAATGTTCCCCCGTATTGCCTTAAAAGAATGTTGGGGCAAGTGCTGTTAGCGAGCACCTGTGAATGCACACGAGGGGGGTGGGTGGCCAGCACCACGGCCGGCCGCCTTGTATATACACACACACACGTGTATACACACACACGTGTATACACGCACGCACGTGTATGCACACACAGTCACGCCATGTACACACACGTGTATGCACACACACGCACACGCAGTCACACACGCACAGCGCAGCTACACTTGTAGGTACGGGCCAAACACGAGAGCGAACTGAATCCTTCGAGAGAGGAATAGAGAATAGACAACAACAACCACAGCAACAACAACCACAACAACAACCACAGCAACAACAACCACAACAACAACCACAGCAACAACAACCACAACAACAACCACAGCAACAACAACCACAACAACAACCACAACAACCAGAGTGTAGCAGACACGCGCACTCACCAAATATCTTCACATCCGCTGCGATTCCATCGCAAGAAGTACAGGACGTTGTTGTTGTTGTGGTGGTGGTGGTGGTGGTGTGAACTAACTCAAAATGAACTCTACATTTATAGCAGAACCCCGATGAACTTACAGACGGTGCTCAACGCTTCGAAGCGCATCGGATTCCTCCGGCGCATAAACAAATATTCTGAAAGCAACCGACACGACGCAATATGTGTGATATATATTGATGATATTCTTGATTCCTGTTGTGTTGCAAGCGACGTGCGGACGACCCCCGCAGTCGCTAAGATTGGACCCGTCGCGTCCCGAACTCAGATGCGGACAATCTCCATCGCTTCGTCTCAGCATTACGACTCGCACCAGCACAATATTTAGCTCTCTGACTAGCGGGACGACGGTGGGGTGGGTGGTGGTGGGGGGGGGTGAAACCGCTACGTCTAATGTGCAGAGAGTAAGAAATAAAAGTGCTTAGTTCAGTGGTTGGGTGGTGTTGCAGAGGAGAGAGAGAGAGGGGGGGGGGGTGTTGCTTGGTGAGATTGTGGAAGGCGTAGGAGGAGGAGGAGGCTGGGTGAGTGGCTGGGTGAGTGGCTGGGTGAGTGGCTGGGTGAGTAGCTGGGTGAGTGGCTGGGTGAGTGGCTGGGTGAGTGGCTGGGTGAGTAGCTGGGTGAGTGGCTGGGTGAGTGGCTGGGTGAGTGGCTGGGTGAGTGGCTGGGTGAGTGGCTGGGTGAGTGATTGGGTGAGTGGCTAGGTGAGTGGCTGGGTGAGTGGCTGGGTGAGTGGCTGGGTGAGTGGCTGGGTGAGTGACTGGGTGAGTGGCTGGGTGAGTGGCTGGGTGAGTGGCTGGGTGAGTGGCTGGGTGAGTGGCTGGGTGAGTGACTGGGTGAGTGGCTGGGTGAGTGGCTGGGTGAGTGGCTGGGTGAGTGGCTGGGTGAGTGGCTAAGTGAGTGGCTGGGTGAGTGGCTGGGTGAGTGGCTGGGTGAGTGACTGGGTGAGTGGCTGGGTGAGTGGCTGGGTGAGTGGCTGGGTGAGTGGCTGGGTGAGTGGCTGGGTGCTGCGGGACGGGGCTCGGTGTTGGCTAAGAAGTCTGCTTGAGCGCAAGACTTTCCTCCTAGTCCCCACCCCAACCTCGACCCGACGCGCCTCCCACCACGCGCTCCAAAATGAAACGACGAAGGCCGCTCCTGATGGGCTGCTCGCTTCCTCGATCAGCTTTGGTGGCTGATACGCATTAAGTAGAACATCGTCTATCAGCCCCCCCCCCCACATCAAACTTCTTTTATTGTAGAGCTTTGTCCGTGTGTCTGTGTATCTATCCGTGTGTCTGTAAATCTATCTGTGTGTCTGTGTCTCTACCTGTGTCTGTCTCTCTATCTGTGTGTCTGTGTATCTGTCTGTGTGTCTATCTAACTCTCCGTGTGAATCTCTATCTGTGTGTCTGTCTCTCTCTCTATCTGTGTGTCTGTCTCTCTAGCTGTGTGTCTGTCTATCTATCTGTGTGTCTGTCTATCTATCTGTGTGTCTGTGTATCTATCTGTGTGTCTATCTAACGATCCGTGTGTCTCTATCTGTGTGTCTGTCTCTATCTGTGTGTCTGTGTGTCTATCTGTGTGTCTATCTAACTCTCCGTGTGTCTCTATATCTGTGTGTCTGCCTCTCTATCTGTGTGTCTGTCTATCTATCTGTGTCTGTGTATCTATCCGTGTGTCTGTCTATCCGCCTGTGTAACGAGAGACAAGAGGGGGGGTAAGACATCTCCAATTTAAAAACGCCGGAGAACATTCGCAAGGCGCCGATTTTCTTCTTCCCACGTTTCGCCCCTTCGCCCCGCGGATGTCGAGGCGGAAACGAATCGCATCGCGTTCGTTGTCGGAATACGAGCGCGCACGCTGCTTGTTTACTTATTGATCGAATGGCATTAATTTTAAAAAAAGAATATATACATAGAGAAAACTACGTGCAGTTTCAAGACGCGAATCTTCACACGCAATATCGCGCGAGAGCGTTTGATCTGTAAATAGTGTACATCGCTTGCACGCGTACGCACAGACACACACACACACACGTGTACACAACACACACGTGTACACAACACGTGTGTGTGTGTTGCTTGTGCGTTGCTTTTGCATGAGCGGTGGTTAGCGCACTGCGCTACGAACCCGGCGACCAGAGTTCGATTCCTGCTCACGGCCAATATCGGCGTGCAGCCTCACGTGCGAGAGATGTGTCAGTGTGTGTGTGTCTGTGTGTGTGTCTGTGTGTGTGTCTGTGTGTGTGTGTCTGTGTGTGTGTCTGTGTGTGTGTCTGTGTGTGTGTGTGTGTCTGTGTGTGTCTGTGTGTGTCTGTGTCTGTGTGTGTCTGTGTGTGTGTGTGTGTCTGTGTGTGTCTCTGTGTGTGTGTCTGTGTGTGTGTGTCTGTGTGTCTGTGTGTGTGTGTCTGTCTGTGTGTGTCTGTGTGTGTCTGTGTGTGTCTGTGTGTGTGTGTGTCTGTGTGTGTGTGTGTGTGTCTGTGTGTGTGTGTGTGTCTGTGTGTGTCTGTGTATGTGTGTGTGTCTGTGTGTGTGTGTGTCTGTGTGTGTGTGTCTGTGTGTGTGTGTCTGTGTGTGTCTGTGTGTGTCTGTGTGTGTCTGTGTGTGTGTGTCTCTGTGTGTGTGTGTGTGTGTGTCTGTGTGTGTCTGTGTGTGTCTGTGTGTGTCTGTGTGTGTCTGTGTGTGTGTGTGTGTCTGTGTGTGTCTCTGTGTGTGTGTGTGTCTGTGTGTGTGTGTCTGTGTGTGTGTGTCTGTGTGTGTCTGTGTGTGTCTGTGTGTGTCTGTGTCTCTGTGTGTGTGTGTGTGTGTGTCTGTGTGTGTGTGTGTCTGTGTGTGTCTGTGTGTGTGTGTGTCTGTGTGTGTCTCTGTGTGTGTGTGTGTCTGTGTGTGTGTGTCTGTGTGTGTGTGTCTGTGTGTGTGTCTGTGTGTGTCTGTGTGTGTCTGTGTGTGTCTGTGTCTCTGTGTGTGTGTGTGTCTGTGTGTGTGTGTGTGTGTCTGTGTGTGTGTGTGTGTCTGTCTGTGTGTGTGTGTGTCTGTGTCTCTGTGTGTGTGTCTGTGTCTGTGTGTGTGTGTGTGTCTGTGTGTGTGTGTGTGTCTGTGTGTGTGTGTGTGTGTGTCTGTGTGTGTGTCTGTGTGTGTCTGTGTGTGTCTGTGTGTGTGTGTCTGTGTCTCTGTGTGTGTGTGTGTGTGTCTGTGTGTCTGTGTGTGTGTGTGTGTGTCTGTGTGTGTCTGTGTGTGTGTGTGTGTCTGTGTGTGTCTCTGTGTGTGTGTGTGTCTGTGTGTGTGTGTCTGTGTGTGTGTGTCTGTGTGTGTCTGTGTGTGTCTGTGTGTGTCTGTGTGTGTCTGTGTGTGTGTGTGTCTGTCTGTGTGTGTGTGTGTCTGTGTCTCTGTGTGTGTGTCTGTGTCTGTGTGTGTGTGTGTCTGTGTGTGTGTGTGTCTGTGTGTGTGTGTGTCTGTGTGTGTGTGTGTCTGTCTGTGTGTGTGTGTGTCTGTGTGTGTCTGTGTGTGTGTGTGTGTCTGTGTGTGTGTCTGTGTGTGTGTGTCTGTGTGTGTGTGTCTGTGTGTGTGTGTCTCTGTGTGTGTCTGTGTGTGGAGCGGTAGTGTAGAGGTTAGCGCACTGCGCTACGAACCCGGCGACCCGAGTTCGATTCCTGCCCACTACCACCTACAGCAGTTGGCGAATATTTGAACCGGTCGCGGGACTTCCCCCTATGTCGACTCAGCCTTAAAACGAGTAGCTGGTGCCGTAAACGTCGCCACTGGGGAAACAAAGGCGTCCGGGCGTGGCATTTTGCTGGCCACCCTCCCCCTCGCGTGCGACAGTGCCGGCCTTCATAGGCACTGCTGCTACTCGCTACCTAACGGCACTTGCCCCAACAGTCTGTCGAAGGCTACACGGGGGATCTTTGTATTTGCGTGCTCGCGAAGTTTGACTCGTTCTATTTATCTATAACGGTGCGCACGCTCGCATGCGCGTTATATATATATAACATCGTACAATTATAATTGTGTAAGTGCCTTTGTCAATCCACCGGTGGACAACAGCCTCCTCCTCCAGCAACACCGTCTCGGATGTGGCGGTTGTTTGACCATACTTCACCGCGCAGGTCACTGCGGGTCGGGGTGGAGGTTTAAGGCGCTGGGGACGAGGCAGCGGGGGGGGGGGGGGGGGTGGGTGGGTTAGGGGGTGGATGGCGCGAACCATTCGACCGTAGCCGGGGAATCGAACTGGGGGCCTCACGTCTCAGGGGCTTCATCGCTTAGTGCGTCAACCGCTGCGCCACCGCTCCCCCCGTGTTCCACTTGCACGCGGACACACGAAGCGCGCACTGCGAATTTACATTTGAGACGATACGTACGAAAACTACAATATTGCTGCATTAAATCAATTATAAACGCTTCCGAGATTTGTTTTTTTTTACATAATCGAACTTGTATTATTTAAAATTGTATATATGTGTGTGCGCGTGCGCGCGTGTGTATTCATGTAAAGCACCCATTTCAGTAGAGAGACGGATGCTTTTGTCCCTCCGCAGCACCGCGTGATGCGGTGATTCCAGGGCGTGGGATTTGGGTTTGGTAAATCGGTGCATTCGGATGGATGTCAGTGGCAACAAAAGACAAACATCCCCCGTGTAGCCTTAACAGGCTGTAGGTGCAAGTGCTGTTAGCGAGCACCTATGAACGCCGGCACGGCACACGAGGGCGGTGGGGGTGCCAGCAACCACGCCCGGCTGCCTTTGTCTCCCCAGTGGCAAAATTTACATACGACACCAAGTGCTTGTTTGAGGCTGAGTCGACATAGGGGAGACCCAAGACCGGTTCAGGTAATCATCACCGGTGTTCGCGGCCGTGAGCGGGAATCGAACTCGGGTCACCGGGTTCGTAGCGCAGCGTAGTGCTAACCACTACACCACCGCTCCCCATTGTTCGTGACCACACAGGCACGCACGCACACATATATATAATCTCTTTCGCGCAATGAGCACAGCACTAAATTGGCACGTTCGCATTAACGCCTCGTTCCGAATGACATTTTACGAAAACATTTTAGGGAAACTAAAATGTAATTCGCAAACAAAAACTGAAGCTCCATTTTGTTGTTGTTGCTGTTGTTGTTGCGTTGGGTTGCGAGTGATGGTGTTGGTGATCGCAACACGGGTGCTCGACGCGATACGCGCATCCTCTGCTCATTCAGCGACGCCACGTGAATCATTCATTGACACAATTAGTTACATTGGGGATAATTAAAACTAATTATATGTTTTTGTAATAAATACAATTCGTGCGCAGTTGCAAGGTAAATAAATAGTGATTGAAATGATGCTTTGACAGAGTTTACGCACCCACAGTTTAATTATCTAATTAAGACCAATTAAGATGTAATTAATTAAATATAATACACGATTTAAGAACAGTCCGTTATTCGTGCACAGCTGTACATCCGATTATCTTTGCGACAATTACACGCTGCTCTCAACCCATACACCTATCTTAAGTAAAACAAATGTATACGATTTTACAAATGTGAAATAATTCGATGATTTCTTCACGGGCATATTTTAAAGACGTTCGCTTAATATGATGTTTACATTTAAAAAAAACATTGTTACTACACCTGTACTGATAATGATGATGACCATTTATCATCGACGCGACGAAAGTGCAGAACAGCCTAAATGCACAAACAAACACGACTCTCAGCGAGATTTACTCAAAATACAATATCATTGGGTCACGAATTAATTCAACAATAACAACCGTCCCACGTACGACGCTCGGCTAATCCGCCAAATCGCCGCACCGTCCCGATCGGTCCGAGGTGAGTGGCGTGTTGAGATGATCGCTCGCCACTCGCTGGCGCTCGCGCAGTCCGTGGCCCGGGAATCGAACTTAGGTGGGACGGGTTCACAGCCACGCGCATGGCGCTCATCATTGCGCACACCACGCGAACCCTCCCCGATCTTATTACACAACAGACAATATCTCTCTCTCTCTCTCGCATACTCAATCTAATTTTCTGTTGTATTAATCCGCGACTCGAATTCAATGCCCACCCATTTACAATTTCTTCTGTTAATCCACTGCTAGAGCAAGGTGTGTGTGTGTCTGTGTGTGTGTCTGTCTGTGTGTGTGTCTGTGTGTGTGTCTGCGTCTGCGTGTGTGTCTGTGTGTGTGTCTGTGTGTGTGTCTGCGTCTGCGTGTGTGTCTGTGTGTGTGTCTGTGTGTGTGTGTGTGTTTGTGTGTCTGTGTGTGTGTCTGCGTGTGTGTCTGTGTGTGTGTCTGTGTGTGTGTCTGTGTGTGTGTTTGTGTGTCTGTGTGTGTGTCTGTGTGTGTGTCTGCGTCTGCGTGTGTGTCTGTGTGTGTGTCTGTGTGTGTGTCTGTGTGTGTGTCTGCGTCTGCGTGTGTGTCTGTGTGTGTGTCTGTGTGTGTGTCTGTGTGTGTGTCTGTGTGTCTGTGTGTGTGTCTGTGTGTGTGCCTGCGTCTGTGTGTGTGTGTGTTTGTGTGTCTGTGTGTGTGTCTGTGTGTGTGTCTGTGTGTGTGTCTGTGTGTGTGTGTTTGTGTGTCTGTGTGTGTGTCTGCGTGTATGTCTGTGTGTGTGTCTGTGTGTGTGTCTGTGTGTGTGTTTGTGTGTCTGTGTGTGTGTTTGTGTGTCTGTGTGTGTGTCTGCGTGTATGTCTGTGTGTGTGTCTGTGTGTGTGTCTGCGTCTGTGTGTGTGTGTGTGTCTGTGTGTGTGTTTGTGTGTCTGTGTGTGTGTCTGCGTGTGTGTCTGTGTGTGTGTCTGTGTGTGTGTCTGTGTGTGTGTCTGTGTGTGTGTCTGCGTGTGTGTCTGTGTGTGTGTCTGTGTGTGTGTGTGTTTGTGTGTCTGTGTGTGTGTCTGTGTGTGTGTCTGTGTGTGTGTCTGTGTGTCTGTGTGTGTGTCTGTGTGTGTGTCTGTGTGTGTGTCTGTGTGTGTGTCTGTGTGTCTGTGTGTGTGTCTGTGTGTGTGTCTGTGTGTCTGTGTGTGTGTCTGTGTGTGTGTCTGTGTGTCTGTGTGTGTGTCTGTGTCTGTGTGTGTGTCTGTGTGTGTGTCTGTGTGTGTGTCTGTGTGTCTGTGTGTGTGTCTGTGTGTGTTTGTGTGTCTGTGTGTGTGTCTGTGTGTGTGTCTGTGTGTGTGTCTGTGTGTCTGTGTGTGTGTCTGTGTGTGTGTCTGTGTGTGTGTCTGTGTGTCTGTGTGTGTGTCTGTGTGTGTGTCTGTGTGTGTGTCTGTGTGTCTGTGTGTGTGTCTGTGTGTGTGTCTGTGTGTCTGTGTGTGTGTCTGTGTGTGTGTCTGTGTGTGTGTCTGTGTGTGTGTCTGTGTGTCTGTGTGTGTGTCTGTGTGTGTGTCTGTGTGTGTGTCTGTGTGTGTGTCTGTGTGTCTGTGTGTGTGTCTGTGTGTGTGTCTGTGTGTGTGTCTGTGTGTCTGTGTGTGTGTCTGTGTGTGTGTCTGTGTGTGTGTCTGTGTGTCTGTGTGTGTGTCTGTGTGTGTGTCTGTGTGTGTGTCTGTGTGTCTGTGTGTGTGTGTTTGTGTGTCTGTGTGTCTGTGTGTGTGTCTGTGTGTGTGTCTGTGTGTGTGTCTGTGTGTGTGTTTGTGTGTCTGTGTGTGTGTCTGTGTGTGTGTCTGTGTGTGTCTCCTCGCGATTAACGCGCTGCACTGCGAACCTGGCCACCCGGGTTTGATTCCTGCTCAAGGCGAGCACCGGTGACGATGATCTGAACCGGTCCTGGGCCGCCCCTAGGTCGACTTAGCCTCAAATGAGTACCTAGTGCGATGTGTAAACATCGCCACTGGGGAGATGAAGTTGGTGTTGGACACCCACCCCCTCGTGTGCCGTGCCGGCCTTTATAGGTGCTACTCGCTAACAGCACTTCCCCCTACAGTCTGTTACGGCTATGCGGGTGATCTTTGTCTTTGTGGCGGTCGTTTGACCAAACTTCACCATCAAATGTCCACACTCATCAGTGTGTGTGTCTGTGTATATGAACACGGAATGGACCGCATGAGCAGTCGTATTGGATATATAGATAGCCTGTGTGTAAACAAGCAGTACCTCATGGACACGTGACTCCTTCTGAACCTCAGCCCATCTCACATTACAAAAGAGACTTTGCGCTAAATCTGCATTGCTTTGCAATGTCACGCTCTATAAACCTTGCGCACATGTATTATACATACGTATTTATATATAAACACACACACCGTAATGGGGAGCGGTGGCGCAATTGTTAGCGCACGGCGCAGACGATAACCCCGCCACGACCGAGTTCGATTCCCGGACACGGCTAGCATCAGTGCCGCGTCCTGGACGCGGTCTCTTCACCATGCCCCCCCCATCCCATCTCACCAACAGGCGCGCACCGAAACAGCCCGTGCTCGAAGTTTGGCCAAAGCACAAACGACGCCCATGAACCGATCCCGGCGTGCCGGGGAAGAAGCCTTCACCCAGCCGTCGATTAACACAGATCTGTGCACATCATCGTCGTCATCAATGTGAATATTTTATCATTGCAATCTGAACGTTAGAACATGCCACGTGATGAACATGAACAGGAGTGTGTGTGTATATCGGCTAATATTTGTTCGTGGTATGATATACATACGTGTGTCTACATATATACATACGCGTATACGTGTTCATATCTGTACAGTATACAAAGACAAAGATCTCCCGTATAGCCTTAACAGACTGTAGGGGCAAGTGCTGTTAGCGAGCACCTATGAAGGCCGGAACGGCAGACGAGGGGGTGGTGTGGCCTGCAACCACGCCCGCCCGCCTTTGTCTCCCCAGGTACTCATTTGAAGCTGAGTCGACCTAGGGGACGCCCAGGACCTGTTCAGATAATCGCCACCAAGTGCTTGTCGGTGGCCGTGAGCGGGAATCGAACTCGGGCCGGCCTGTCGCTACAGGGCCCAAAGATTCATGGCCTGGGTTCGATTCCAGCTCACGGCCAACACCGGTAACGATTTATCTGAACCGGTCCTGGGCCTCCCCTAGGTCGACTCAGCCTCAAATGAGTACCTGGTGCGATGTGTAAACATCGTCACTGGGAGAGACAAAGGCGGCGGGCGTGGTGTTGGCCACGCACCCCCTCGTGTGCCGTGCCGGCCGTTATAGGTGCTCGCTAACAGCACTTGCCCCTACAGTTTGTTACAGGCTATATGGGGGATCTTTGTCTTTGTGTACTCTGGCATGGTGAACACCCGCCCGTTCACTAACCCCCCCCCACCTGCTTGGGAGATAATAGCGCTAATTAAGCTAATTAAGTACTGTATAATTGTGTCTGCGCAATTGAATGAATGGTCGGTGACTTGAGCAGCAGTGACTCATAATTGTGTTTTATTTGGGGGGGGCGGGTGGGGAGTCAGATTGCGTAAGTAAAAAAAATCGTTGTGTGTGTCGTAAGCCCTCCTCCATCCGACACACGGACAAATGTGTAAGTTAAAAACGTGGCCAACGAATTGACCGCTTCAGCAGCAGCAGCAGCGAGCGAGCGGTCCGCACAAAGCGTCTGCGTACGCGACAACTTGATTCATTGTCTGTGTTGGGTGGAGGGTGGGTTCACGACACATTATATTTGTACTTACGCCATGCGACCACACCCCCGCCACCCCCACCGACATCAACACACATCACTCGTGAATCGTAATATCGGTGGCGAAAGCCGACCGCAGTACGTGGGACAGAGTGGTCTGTTGACCGGCGTGGTGAAGTATGGTCAAATCCTCCAACAGCAGCAGCACGATGACCGACACGGCGTTCAGCAGCGGATCTTAAGGGGCCGTCACGCACCTGGGGGGGGGGGGGGGTCAGCCATTTGTGACGATGTGTGACGAGGGGGGGGGGGTTGAGAAATGTGACGTCACATCAAAATGCGCAACTTTAAATAAATATAGACAACACGTTCTACTTAATTAAATACACTTTTTAATACATTTTTCTCCTACAACATCAGAGTGCAGCGCCACATTAAATACGCACTACAATGACAATAGTTTAAAACGATTTGAAGCATGTTTTATTTTATTTGGGGGGGGGGGGGCAGAGCTTTGTGACGTCATATTTGAGGGGGGGTCTGACTTTTTGTAACGCCGTGTGACGAGGGGGGGGGGGGGTCAAGTTGTGGGCATCGCGAGTGGCCACCGCTAAGAGGCGGGGAGTTTGCTGCTGTGGACAGCTGAGCTGGAGGGGTTGGGGCGGGGGGGGGGAAGCATGGGTGGGGGTGACGGGGGATGGAGAAAATGGGGGGAGGGAATGGGGGGGGGGATGGGGGGAGAGATTGGGGGGGAGGGAATGAGAAGGAGGGAATGGGTAGAGAGAATGGGGGGGAGGGAATGAGGGGGAGGGAATGGGGAGAGAGAATGGGTGGGGATCGAATGAGGGGGAGGGAATGGGGGGAGGGATTGGGGGGAGGGAATGGGGGGAGGGAATGGGGGGGGGGTTGGAGGGAAAAGGAGGGGATGGAGGGAATGGGGGGGGGGAGAATGGGGGTGGAGGGAATGGGGGGGAGGGAATGGGGGTGGAGGGAATGGGGGGGAGGGAATGTGGGGGAGGGAATGAGGGGGGTGGAGGGAATGGGGGTGATGGGGGGTGGGGGAGGGGGGTCCCCCCCTCTTCACTGAATGACCCCTGAGCCCCCAGCGTGGCCACCCCCGCCGCTGGCCTCGACCACGAGGCCTGCCTGGGTCAGCGGCAGCGCTGATGAGACACCGATTGTCGAAACCGGCCCCAGATTGTAGCTTGGATTGAAGCCACGTCGCCGATAAA
This sequence comes from Lampetra fluviatilis, assembly GCF_964198595.1. Lineage (NCBI taxonomy): Eukaryota > Metazoa > Chordata > Hyperoartia > Petromyzontiformes > Petromyzontidae > Lampetra > Lampetra fluviatilis. Next base: position 1,034,357 of record NC_136337.1, on the reverse strand, counting down.
GTTTCGTGCTACGCAAAAAAGGCGATGCTTGAGAAGCGTTTATTGTTATTTTTATGATATTTTAAAAATCTATTTTCAAAAAAGTATATATATATAAACAAAGTAAAATATTTAAAAATAATAATTTCTATTTTTTGTCGCGCAAATACGAGAAGACGATTTTTGGGGAGGGAGGCATTTGCTTTGTTTAACGTTTCTGGAATGTCGCCTAAGACGTTGCGGAAAGAAAAGACGCACGGATAAACGTCCACTCCGATGGCAAACACCGTGATCGCCAAGACATATACCCCGGCCCCTCGCACCTAGCCCGTGCCAGGCTAGGTGCACTTTGAGGGCAACACGTGACGTGCTGAAGGCGCGTGCTAGGGACCAGGGGGACAGGCGTCCACCCCGAGTCCAGGCCGACTACGTCTGGGCGACCCATGAACATGAAGACACCGTGATAGCCACACACTCACACACACACAAAGACAAAGATACCCCGTATAGTCTTAACAGACTGTTGGGGCAAGTATATGCTGTTAGCGAGCACCTATGAAGGCCGGCACGGCACACGAGGGGGTGGGTGGCCAGCACCACGCCCGACCGCCTTTGTCTCCCCAGTGGACATAGGGGAGGCCCAACACCGATTCAGATAATCGTCACCGGTGTTGGCCGTGAGCTGGAATCAAACCCGGATGGCCGGGTTCATAGCGCAGCGCGCTAACCACTACACCACCGCTCCCCACGCCCACACACCGACACACATCCACACACCGACACACACATCCACACACCCACACACATCCACACACATACCCGCACACACACCCACACACACCCACATACACCCACACACACACACGCCCACATGCCCACATACACCCACTCACACTCACACGCTCACACACCGACCTACACACATAACAACAAAAACAACCGCTATTAGCCACTAAGTGGCGGTGACGTCACGACGACGCGTGTGCCAGGCCATGTGCACCTTGAGGCCACGTGAAGTGTCGAACGCCCGCTGGCAGGACGTCACGGGGCAGACCCAGGTGCCACGGGTCGACTGACTGAGATGACCGAGATGACTGGCTGATGCACCACCTGTGCCCCCTACTGTACCAACTTGCTGTGATTTAGCCACCCGGCGCTCCGCTCGTTGTTGTGAGCGTCGTTCCTCCGCCCTCCGTTGTTGTTGGAGGGCGACTGCCTCCAACTGCCCAGTAGCGTCCTTCACGAGCCTCCTCCAAAAAGGGCGATATTGACACCGCTGGTACCAGTCATCGGTAAGTCCACTCAGCTCCACGTCCTCCTGCACCACACCACTCCATCTCCTCTCCAGCCCGTACCGCGCCCGTTTAGCCCCCTCGATCCGATCGAACAAAAGCTGTTTAGGCATTCGGTGGCTGGGCATGCGGACTACATGACCCAGCCAACGCACCCTTGCCTGCCGGAGGAGCTCACCGATGGGACTTTGCCCAGATCTTTCAAGGATTTGTGAGCTCCTCACACAATCCAGCCTAGTTAAACACAGGATGGATCGTAGGCAGGCCAGCCTAAATGTTTCCAACCGGCGAAGATGCTCCATTAGGGGGGTCCACGTTTCGCAAGCGTAGATAAGGGAGGGAACGACTGTGTCCGAGAAGACCTGAAGCTTCGTGCGGAGCGACAGACCAGGTAGCTTCCACACAACGTTACGCAACCGATGAAAATATATTGCCGCTCGACTGATTCGGAGTGAGACAACACCCACACACACACCCACACGCCCACACACACACACACTCACACGCCCACACACATCCACACACACACTCACACGCCCACACACCCACATGCCCACATACACCCAGATACACACTCACACACCCACACTCTCACACACCCACCCACACACCCACACGCCCACACACACATCCCCACACACACACACGCCCACACACACACTCACACGCAGCAACACGCACACACACATACACCCACACACTCACACGCCCACACACACACACTCACACGCCCACACACACCTACACACACATGCACTCACACACTCACACGCCCACACACCCACACGTCCAAACGCACGCACAGATATCTCGGATACAAATCTACTCATCTGCACGTCTGTCGGATTTCAAAACGCACCCCACGTTAGGGGGTGCGTGTGTATGTGCATCTTGCAAGCCGTACAACAACGGCATCTCTGCGTCCACATGTGTGTGGCTGGACACGTATGTGCTTGGTGGAGCGGTGGCGCAGCGGTTAGCGCAGTTAGACGATCGGCCAGGGGTAACTTTCCACCGAAAGTGGCGACAGTTGCGTCCGTCTCCCTTCGCCGAAGGTTCGACGTCGCCTCAACGTGAGCACCTGGTGAGATATATCACCGGCATTACCGGGGGAGACAAAGGCGGCCGGGCTTCGTCGTTCTAAGAGCCCCGCAATGACCCCGCTCGTGCGCCGTGACGGTCGTGCACGGTGCTTGCAACGAGCACTTGCCCCAAACAGTCCGCGTGCCCTACAGGGGGATCTTTGTCTTTGTGTGTACGAGTGGTGGTGCAGCGGTTAGCACGCTGCGCTGCGCTACGAACCCGGCGACCCGGGTTCGATTCCCGCTCACGGCCAACATCGGTGACGATCATCTGAACCGGTGCTGGGCTTTTCCTAGGTCGACTCAGCCTAAAATTAGTACCTGATGCGGTGTGTTGTAAACATCGCCACTGGGGAGACAAAGGCGGTCGGGCGTGGTGCTGGCCACCCACCCCCTCGAGTGCCGTGCCGGCCTTCATAGGTGCTCGCTAACAGCACTTGCCCCCACAGTCTGTTAAGCCTACACGGGGGATCTTTGTCTTTGTGGTGGTAGTTTCGTGGTTAGCGAACTGGCGAGTTCGTTTACAACATCGGAGGGGGAATATTTGAACGGGTCCGTGACCTCCTCTAGGTCGACACAACCTTAAATGAGGACCTGAACGGTTATGTGCGTAAACTCTACCACTGGAGAGACAAAGGCGGCCGGGCGTGGTGCTGGTCACCCACCACCTCGTGTGCCGTGCCGGCCTTCATAGGCGCTGTTTGATTCATGTGTTCTGCATGTTCGTGAATCTAGCACATGAGTGGCAGGGCACGTAAGTAGATGTTGTTGTTGTTGTTAAAGGCTGTCCTTCATTTTAAATCGTGACACTCTCCCCCGTGCACATGTCATGAATGGAACACGCGGCGTGTGGAATGTTTTACTCTCTCGATATGCGGATAGTCTGTGTACAAAGATCCCCCGTGTAGCCTGCAACAGACTGTTGGGGCAAGTGCTGTTAGCGAGCACCTATGAAGGCCGGAACGGCACACGAGGGGGTGGGTGGCCAGCACCACGCCCGGCCGCTTTTGTCTCCCTAGTATTTACGCACCGCACCAGGTACTCATTTGAGGCTGAGTCGACCTAGGGGGAGACCCAGGACCGGTTCAGATAATCGTGACCGGCGTTGGCCGTGAGCGGAAATCGAACCCGGCTCGCCAGGTTCGTAGCGCAGCGTAGCGCTAACCACTGCACCACCGCTCCCCATCCCCCGTGTAGCCTTTCGCCGCGTGGGGGCAAGGGGCTGTTAGTTGGCGACCACCTCTCGGACGCAGACAGCGTGGCCAGAGCCGCGCCTGGCCGCCTTTGTCTCCCCGGTGCACGACATTAGCACACCGCACGACATAGCCACTCGTTGATGGCTGAGTCGGCCTGTAGATGCGACCTGGCAGCGGTTTGCAGATGGCTCAGGTGGCCGGGTTTCGTCACGCAGCGCGATACATTACCACGTTACCATGTGACCGGTTTCTGCATATATACAAAGGCAAAGTCCCCCCGTGTAGCCTTCAACAGACTGCTGGGGCAAGTGCCGTTCGCGAGCAACTGCTGAAGGTCTTTATCTCCCCAGTAGCGATGTTCACACACCGCCCCAGGTACTCGTTTGAGGCTGAGTCGACCTAGGGGAGGCCCAAGGACCGGTTCAAATAATCGTCACTGGTGCAGCACGCACGTACACGCGTAGAGACACACGCACATACGCAGTACACAAACACAGGACCCCCGTGTAGCCTTACAGACTGTTGGGGCAAGTGCTTTTATCAGCGAACAGCGCCTATGAAGGGCGGCACGGCACGCGGGGGGGTGGGTGGCCAGCACCACGCCCGGCCGCCTTTGTCTTCCTCGTGTCGATGTCTTGTACATCGCACCAGGAACTCATTTAAGTCTGAGTCGACTTTGGGGAGAGTGGGGCCGGGCGGCTGGGACCGGTTCGCCGACTGTCCGTGAGCCGGAGTCGAACTCTCGCGGACGATTCCACGACCGCAGTGCGCTAACCGCTGCGCCACCGCTCCCGGCACTACCCTTCTCACCTTCGGCCCCGAGGCATCGCATCTGCGTCTCACGCCACTCAACGCTTCGGTGCTGCCCCACGTTGTTTGAATAAATGGCCGGGGGTCCATCCATGGCGTCGTTGCCGGGTCAGTTGTATGCGTCGTTTAGCCGACATTAATTCGAGCAACATTCGCAATGGTCGCACACACACGTACACATACAGAGGTTATAACTAAGCAGGGACGTTTCTCTGAAACGTCGCTCATTGTGTAACATTTTTTTTCCCCTTTTGTTATTATTAACGAATTTCGTTGAGTCGTTTTTTGTGTGCCTTATACATATATCGCTGCTAATGATACTGCTGATGATTATTAGTATTCGTTTCAATTGTAATTTAATCGTAAGGGGCCGTCTATAAATGACGTCACGCACCTAGGGGGGGGGTCAGACATTTGTGACGATGTGTGACGAGCGGGGGGGGGGGGGTGAAAAATGTGACGTCACATAAAAAACTTTAAATAAATATAGACAACACGTTCTATTTAATTAAATATACTTTTTAATAAATGTTTTCTCCTACAACATCAGAATGCAGCGCCACATGAAATACTAAATACGCACTACAATGACAATAGTTTAAAGCGATTTGAAGCATGTTTTATTTTTTTTGGGGGGGGGGGTGGTAGGGGCAAAGCTTTGTGACGTCATATTTGAGGGGGGGTCTGCCTTTTTGTGACGCCGTGTGACGAGGGAGGGGGGTGGTCAAAATCGTCCAAAATCGCGTGACGTCATTTATGGACGGCCCCAACCCCCCTTGATCAAGAGAGCCTCGACACTGAACGAGGATCTCCGGTTGAACGCAAATGGATGAACGGATGATGGATGGATGGAGGTGACGAGACGGGGGGCGAGGGGGGAGGGCGAACACGAGGGGTGGGGGTTCATCCGCGTGGACACAGCTGGGTAAATGATAAGTGGGGAGCGGTGGTGCAGCGGTTAGCGCTACGCTGCGCTACGAACCCGGCGACACGGGTTCGATTCCCGCTCACGGCCAATACCGGTGACGATTATCTGAACCGGTCCTGGGCCTCCCCTAGGTAGACTCAGCCTCAAATTAGTACCTGGAGCAGTGTGTAAACATCGCCACTGGGGAGACAAAGGCGGTCGTGCGTGGTGCTGGCTACTCACCCCCTCGTGTGCCGTGCCGGCCTTCATAGGTGCTCGATAACAGCACTTGCCCCTACATTCTGATAAGGCTATACGGGGGATCTTTACATACTCTTTGGTTCTTTCGGTCAAGTCACGTAGGTATCAACTACATTAAATCACGACGTTTCGGGCGCAACACAAGCGTCCGTCATCAGGTGGGACAACCAGAGCAAGAAACAATTGCTGACGTGGGCTAAGGGCTTCTGTGACAAGAGGCCATATAGGTAAGAGAGGGGGGAGGAGCCAGAGAGGAGAGATCGAGAGGGGGGTGCGGGGTAGGGGGAGTGGAGAGCTGCTAGAGGGATGAGGGAAAGGGCAAGCGGGTGATGGAGAACGGAGCGAGGTTCGTGAGCTCACTGCGCTCTCAACCTTTGCTGGGATTCATGAGTACGATTCGGACAACGTCAGCGCGTCAATTCCGAACCGTCTCCGGTGTGTGCCGGTGAGGGGGGAGGGAGGGGGTGCGGGGCCCGGGGCGAACCCCACCCGGTGGGGCTCCCACGACGGATACCGTGACGTCGAACAACGCCCCCCTCCCCCGCCCCCTCAAGCGCGGGGCCCGGGGCGATCTCCCCGAGTCGCCGTACCCTAGAGAAGGCTTCTGCCCGTGTGCTTCTATAGATACTACTATAGAGTCAGTAGATACTACTATAGAGGCAGTAGATACTACTATAGAGGCAGTAGATACTACTATAGAGTCAGTAGATACTACTGTCGAATCAGTAGATACTACTATAGAGCGAATATATACGACTATAGAGGCAGTAGATACTAGAATAGAGTCAGTAGATACTATTATAGAGTCAGTAGATACAACTATAGAGTCAGAAGATACTACTAGAGAGTCAGTAGATACCACTATAGAGTCAGTAGATACTACTGTAGAGTCAGTAGATACTACTATAGAGGCAGTAGATACTACTACAGAGTCTGTAGATACTACTGTAGAGTAAGTAGATGCTACTGTAGAGTAAGTAGATGCTACTGTAGAGTCAGTAGATACTACTGTAGAGTCAGTAGATACTACTGTAGAGTCAGTAGATGCTACTGTAGAGTCAGTAGATACTACTGTAGAGTCAGTAGATACTACTATAGAGTCAGTAGATACTACTGTAGTGTCAGTAGATACTACTGTAGAGTAAGTAGATGCTACTGTAGAGTCAGTAGATACTACTGTAGAGTAAGTAGATGCTACTGTAGAGTCAGTAGATACTACTGTAGAGTCAGTAGATACTACTATAGAGTCAGTAGATACTACTATAGAGTCAGTAGATACTACTGTAGAGTAAGTAGATACTACTGTAGTGTCAGTAGATACTACTGTAGAGTCAGTAGATACTACTGAAGAGTCAGTAGATACTACTGTAGAGTAAGTAGATGCTACTATAGAGTCAGTAGATACTACTGTAGAGTCAGTAGATACTACTGTAGAGTCAGTAGATACTACTGTAGAGTCAGTAGATACTACTGTAGTGTCAGTAGATACTACTGTAGAGTCAGTAGATACTACTGTAGAGTCAGTAGATACTACTGTAGAGTAAGTAGATACTACTGTAGAGTCAGTAGATACTACTGTAGAGTAAGTAGATACTACTGTAGAGTAAGTAGATGCTACTGTAGAGTCAGTAGATACTACTGTAGAGTCAGTAGATACTACTATAGAGTCAGTAGATACTACTGTAGAGTAAGTAGATACTACTATAGAGTCAGTAGATACTACTGTAGAGTCAGAAGATACTACTATAGAGGCAGTAGATACTACTACAGAGTCAGTAGATACTACTGTAGAGTCAGTAGATACTACTGTAGAGTCAGAAGATACTACTGTAGAGTCAGTAGATACTACTATAGAGGCAGTAGATACTACTACAGAGTCCGTAGATACTACTGTAGAGTCAGTAGATACTACTGTAGAGTCAGTAGATACTACTGTAGAGTCAGTAGATACTACTGTAGAGTCAGTAGATACTACTATAGAGGCAGTAGATACTACTACAGAGTCAGTAGATACTACTGTAGAGTCAGTAGATACTACTGTAGAGTCAGTAGATACTACTACAGAGTCAGTAGATACTACTGTAGAGTCAGAAGATACTACTGTAGAGTCAGTAGATACTACTGTAGAGTCAGTAGATACTACTGTAGAGTCAGTAGATACTACTGTAGAGTCAGTAGATACTACTGTAGAGTCAGTAGATACTACTGTAGAGTCAGTAGATACTACTGTAGAGTCAGTAGATACTACTGTAGAGTCAGTAGATGCTACTGTAGAGTCAGTAGATACTACTGTAGAGTCAGTAGATACTACTAGAGAGTCAGTAGATACTACTGTAGAGTCAGTAGATACTACTGTAGAGTCGGTAAATATTAGTACTGACTTTATTGACTCAATAGATACTACTATAGAGTCAGTAGATACTACTGTAGATTCAGTAGATACTACTATAGAGTCAGTATCTACTAGTATCTACTACTATAGAGTCAGTAGATACTCCTATAGAGTCAGTAGATATTACTATAGAGTCAGTAGATACTAGTAGATACTGACGCTATAATAGATGCTACTGACTCTATAGTAGTGTATAGTAGCTACCACTTTTCACCCAGGCGTTTACTGCATAGCCGTCAACCCACACGGTTTACCCCGTATTCTTGTACAGGGTAATTGAGTTTTCAGGCCAATACGGCGTACAGCCGTTTCAATACGGGCAAAACACTGTTTTGTGTGTTTGTTTGTGTTTTTCCTTCGTGATGAGACGTTGTAGGATGAACGTTGAGATTTGTAAGAGCACGGGGTGACCAATAATGTCTGAATTGGTCTCTAATAAGGATAAGAAGTTGATAGGTGTGTTACTGGAAAGCACATGCTAAGTCAGTGGCTCTTATTTTTCGATTTAAAGCTTTCGTGACTGCAGCGTGCACCCCCAGGTAAAGAAGAACCGCTGTGAGGAAGTGTTACTTACGTAACATAAAGCAAACTAACGATGACATTAAAGAACCACAATTAAGAGACAGACAACATATGTACTATTAAAATAATAAGTTTCATATTAATAATAATCATCATCATCATCTTAAAATCTCATTCAGGCTACTCGTGCTGTCCGGCACACTGCGAGCACAAACCGAAATGTGGAAAAAGTTTGCGATTTTAAAATCAGATGTGATAATCGGGGTTTCCCCTTTTTTCTGGCAACAAAACAAACAGGTGTTAAGATGTCGAAACAATGTTAAAACATCTTAAAACGCATTAACACCTTTTCTGTTGCCAGAAAAAAGGGGAAAAACCTATGATCATATTTTGTTACTGGCAAAGGTGGTCCCATGATGATTTAAAATCAGCGGTGAGGGGCGGGGGTTTAGGGATTGGTAAAAAAAACATTATCTTGGCACGATACAACAACAAAAACAACGGTAATAATGTTTCCCATCAAATGCAATGTTGTGTATCAACAAGGATTTGAGGTCCATTTGCTTCCGGGCCGATGGATGGGTTCGGGCGAGGGCTGAACGATTAATCGATTTCAAATCGAAATCGATATTTGAAACATTAAATTTCGATTTAAAGCTTTCGTGACTGCAGGGATTCATCTTCTTGGTTCTTTCGGTAAAGTCACGTAGATGGGAAGTAATAAAATAATGAAAATAAAACATAATAACGTCGTGAGAATTATTTTATTATGTTTTATTTTTATTATTTTATTACTTCCCTTCTACGTGACTTTATCGAAAGAACCAAGAAGATTTGAAACATTGCTATTAGTAAATCGCAAAGGCTGCGATTTTTTGCAATTTGAAAGGTCCTATTGCTTTCTTATTGGAATTGTTTTTATTATTATTATGACTTTATTTATTTAACTTAACAATTGTCCTATGTTTAATTGTCGCCTCACTTTGTAGAACGTCGCCTCGCCTTGTGGAATGTCGTGGCAAAGTTGCAACGTAAGACCACCTCCCGCCGTGGCGAGACTCAAACCAACGCGCAGTTATTGCCATACACCAAATAGAGACAGCATCGCTGTAAACCCCGTATCAGCGCCCTGCCTTATTAGAGACCAATTCAAACCTCATTGGTCACCCCGTGCCCCTTAAAAAATCCCAACGTTCATCCCACGAAGTTGCATCACAAGGGAGAAACACAAACAAATACATGTTATTTTTGCCCGTGTGGAAACGGCTGTAATACGCCGTGTGGACCCGATAACTCATTTTCCCTGGACAAGAATACGGGGCAAACCGTGTGGGTTGACAGCGACGCGACGGCTCTGCTGGGCTATCACTCCGCTGGTGTCAAACGGCGGAGCCAATCAGCCCGATCGGCCCGATGTTGCGCGCTTTAAGCAACAACGTGGACGAAATAAAATCATTATCGTCCCGGTGACTCTAACAGCTTTGTTCCATTTGTTAAGCGGCTAACTCTGGCGCACGCACACGAGGTCACAATGAATTCACTTGTGGTTTCGTGTCCTTTAAAACAATGGTCGCGGTACATTAATTAAAGCCGCGTTAAAAGTGCGGCAGGTGTTATACCCTGCACATACGCAGCAAGTTGGTACGGAATGTATTTTTCAATTTGATTTTTTAAAATTACACTAATCACTAACCCCGCGATGACCAGCGTGGTGAAGTATGCAACTCCTGTGACCGATGCGTCGTTGGGAATCCCCCCCCCCATCCATCCATCCCGCCCTGTATTTACCATATCTGATGGTAACGATGAAGGCTGATGGCTGAGTAGCATCGTCACGAGCGTTATGGAAGAGCTCTGTTGCTGTTGTAGCGAGCAGAGTGGAACAATGTGGACGAGTTTCCCCTCCACATTTCGAAACGTGCATTGAGATTATTGAGATTCATTTCGGCTGCTATGAAAGCCCGAATGATTGGGGCCACTTTGCTGGGCTGTCCTTGCGGCCAGGTCGCTTCTGGAAAATAAGTTAATAGCTCCGCGGGCTTTGCCTGGTAGGATCGGGATGGTTTGTGTTTGGGTGATATATATTCTTGGTTCTTTCGGTAAAGTCACGTAGAAGGGAAATAATAAAATAATATAAATATAAAACTATACGTTATATTATTTTTTAATTTCCCTTCTACGTGACTTTACCGAAAGAACCGAGAATATGAATCCCTGCAGTCACGAAAGCTTTAAACCAAAATTTGGGTGATTTGTTTACCTTTCTTGGACTTTGCACTACTATCGTGTTTGTGTCACTGTTTGTTGTTGTAACGCTGTTACTCCGTGCCCTTACTGGGCATCTGTTGATAAAAAAAAGCTTCATAGCTCATCGGATTTCTTCCGCAGTCTAAAATACAATATTCTCATTCTGATCATCATCGGAGACCACAGTGGCTTTACCACGTGGGCTCCGATGCTTTTGAACGAGGAAGCGGCACAAGGACACGAGTCGCACAGTCTCAATGTTGTTGTGGGTTAATCTCCAACTCGCAACCGGCGTGTGCTGTACGAGTGACGAATTGGCCCGTTTTGTTTACTTGACAAACCTTACGAATTGGCTGTGTCGGGTTGTGGCTAGGTTTTCACGACGCGATATCGCCCAAAACCCTCTATTGTGGACGAACTCTCTCTTGGTTCTTTCGGTAAAGTCACGTAGGTATAAAATAAAATCAGACGATTCGGGCGCAACACAAGCGTCCGTCATCAGGTTTTAGTTTATACCTACGTCACTTTATAAAAAGATCCAAAGAGTATGGATCTCTGCGGTCACGAAAACTTCAAATCTCGATTGAACTCTCTCTTGCTGAAGCCTTCTCGTCGTGGTTAGCAGTAGCAGCAGGAGGAGACCTCGACGTTGGAATTCACTGCTGCACCATATTGCTGCTGCTGCTACTGTCACCAAGCACAGCAGCAGCAGCAGCAGCATTGTGTGTGTGTGGGTTGGGTGCGAGCCAGGGCAACACGCGCAGGTGAAGACTCCCCGTGCCGCACACGCGGACACGGGGCGCTGTCCCTGGTGCTGAGCGGGCCCGGCACACACACGCGGGGCGCCCTGGACTCGATGGTGTTCGCTCCTATCTCTACTCTCTCGCTCCTCTCTCTACTCTCTCCTCCTCCTCTCTCTCTTTTTTACGATCAGTGGAAACAAGAAGATGCTCGGTGTAGTCGGCACTTGTCTTCGTTCATCATTTCTGTTTTTTTCTTTCAATGCTTTGCTTTATGTGCCCCGCCCCCCCCCCTTTTTAAACGAAAGATTTCACAAAAGACTTCACGCTCTGCTCTCCTCCTTCTTACCCCTTCCCTCCCTCTCTCTCTCTACCCCCTCTCTCCCTACGCTATGTCTATGTTCCCCCTATTTTCTTTGCAATATTTTTGTTTCTCTCTCTACCCCTCTCTCGCTCCCCCTCTCTTCTGCTCCTCATTCTCATCTCTGCTGACAGCACCTTAAGCGGCCCATCAGTGGCTCTCGTTTCATCGCAGTGTGTAAATAAAGAGTTGAACGTTTGCCCCCACTGCCCCTCCCCCCCCCCTTAAATACCTACCCGTATTGCACCTTATCGCGATGGACACCATGTCGATAGGTTGTGCGTGTATCAATTCTACTATCAACAGTGGGGGAGCGGTAGTGTAGCGGTTAGCGCTACGCTGCGCTACGAACCCGGCGAACCGAATTCGATTCCCGCTCACGGCCAACACCACCAGTGACGATTATCTGAACCCATCCTGTGCCTCTCCATAGGTCGACTGAGCCTCAAATGAGTACCTGGTGCGGTGTGTAAACATCGCCACTGGGAAGACAAAGGCGGTCGGGCGTGGTGCTGGCCACCCACCCCCTCGATTACCGTTCCGGCCATTGTAGGTGCTCGCTAACAGCACTTGCCCCTACAGTCTGTTAAGGCTACACGGGAGATCTTCGTAGATTTTTGATGATCAAACTACAAATTGAACCAACTGTGTCACGAGTTTGCTGGCTGGCTACTGGCAGGTCTCCTTTTCAACGCGGGCAGCGACTTTTTGTTGTTCGCGGCCGCTGCTGCGACGTCGCTGCCGTGAACTCGCCGGGCAACAGGCGGCCGCGGGGTTTTCCGTGCGACGACGAAATTGTCGAGCTGATTTTAAACGGTGGAAGAAATTCGTTTCGACGTTTTGAGCAAGAAAGAATGAATACGATTATGATAATAACTAAAGACACCGAAGTGGGTGACTAATACAAAAGGCTGAGCACAACGAAGGGAGAATTGCTCTTTCACATTAATGTGATTCTTTGACACGCGTGTTCTTTAAATCCTAAATCATATCCTGGGTGATACAAAAAAAAACCTCACGAAACATATTCCCCCTGGCATTGTGTTACGTAAATAAAAATCAGATAACTGTGGGTGCTCCGAGTAGAGGAGGATTTGCGTTTAAAGCATTAACACGGAGAACCGAGTCTAAACTCTCCGTTGCTCGCTCACAACAACTACAGCAACAATAATGCATTTCGATTTAAAGCTTTCGTGACTGCAGGGATTCATATTCTTAGTTCTTTTTTATAATTTATTATTTTATTGTTTCCCTTCTACGTGACTTTGCCAAAAGAACCAAGACAAAAAAATAATAAAAATATAAAACAATAATTTTATTATTATTTATCTTTAATTATTTTATTTTTTCCCTTCTACGTGGCTTTAGTACCAAGAATAACAATAATACAGTAATAGTCATAAGTAATCACGCGGTTTTGTTGTTGTTGTTACTTACAGGAAAGCCTCTGTGAGTCTCAAGACTTCCAGCTGTGATCAGGAGGGTCGTGCACAGGTAATGGTTGGCTGTGGTGTTTGTGGTGTTTGTGGTGCTGTGGTGCTGTGGTGTTTGTGGTGTTTGTGGTGTCTGTGGTGTGTGTGGTGATTGTGGTGTCTGTGGTGTTTGTAGTGCTGTGGTGTCTGTGGTGTTTGTGGTTCTGTGGTGTTTGTGGTGTTGTGGTGTCTGTGGTGGTTGTGGTGTTGTGGTATCTGTGGTGTTTGTGGTGTTTGAGTGTCTGTGGTGTCTGTGGTGTTTGTGGTGTTTGTGGTGCTGTGGTGTTTGTGGTGTCTGTGGTGTTCGTGGTGTTTGTGGTGTCTGTGGTGTTTGTGGTGTTGTGGTGTTTGTGGTGTTTGTGGTGTTGTGGTGTTTGTGGTGTTGTGGTGTTTGTGGTGTCTGTGGTGTTCGTGGTGTCTGTGGTGTTTGTGGTGTTTGTGGTGTTTGTGGTGTTCGTGGTGTCTGTGGTGTTTGTGGTGTTTGTGGTGTCTGTGGTGTCTGTGGTGTCCGTGGTGTCTGTGGTGTTCGTGGTGTCTGTGGTGTTTGTGTTGTCTGTGGTGTTTGTGGTGTTTGTGGTGTTTGTGGTGTCTGTGGTGTTTGTGGTATTTGTGGTGTCTGTGGTGTTCGTGGTGTTTTTGGTGTTTGTGGTGTCTGTGGTGTTTGTGGTGTCTGTGGTGTTTGTGGTGTTTGTGGTGTCTGTGGTGTTTGTGGTGTCTGTGGTGTTTGTGGTGTCTGTGGTGTCTGTGGTGTCTGTGGTGTTCGTGGTGTTTTTGGTGTTTGTGGTGTTCGTGGTGTTTGTGGTGTTTGTGGTGTTTGTGGTGTCTGTGGTGTTTGTGGTGTCTGTGGTGTCTGTGGTGTTCGTGGTGTTTTTGGTGTTTGTGGTGTTTGTGGTGTTTGTGGTGTTTGTGGTGTCTGTGGTGTCTGTGGTGTTCGTGGTGTTTGTGGTGTTTGTGGTGTTTGTGGTGTTTGTGGTGTCTGTGGTGTCTGTGGTGTTCGTGGTGTTTTTGGTGTTTGTGGTGTTCGTGGTGTTTGTGGTGTTTGTTGTGTTTGTGGTGTCTGTGGTGTTTGTGGTGTTGGTGGTGTTTGTGGTGTCTGTGGTGTTCGTGGTGTCTGTGGTGTTTGTGGTGTTCGTGGTGTTTGTGGTGTGTGTGGTGTTTGTGGTGTTTGTGGTGTCTGTGGTGTTTGTGGTGTTTGTGGTGTTCGTGGTGTTTGTGGTGTTTGTGGTGTCTGTGGTGTTTGTGGTGTTTGTGGTGTTTGTGGTGTTCGTGGTGTTTGTGGTGTTTGTGGTGTTTGTGGTGTTTGTGGTGTCTGTGGTATTTGTGGTATTTGTGGTATTTGTGGTGTTTGTGGTGTTTGTGGTGTCTGTGGTGTTTGTGGTATTTGTGGTGTTTGTGGTATTTGTGGTGTTTGTGGTATTTGTGGTGTTTGTGGTGTTTGTGGTATTTGTGGTGTTTGTGGTATTTGTGGTGTTTGTGGTGTCTGTGGTGTTTGTGGTATTTGTGGTATTTGTGGTGTCTGTGGTGTCTGTGGTATTTGTGGTGTTTGTGGTGTTTGTGGTGTTTGTGGTATTTGTGGTGTTTGTGGTGTCTGTGGTGTTTGTGGTATTTGTGGTATTTGTGGTGTTTGTGGTGTTTGTGGTGTTTGTGGTATTTGTGGTATTTGTGGTATTTGTGGTGTTTGTGGTATTTGTGGTGTTTGTGGTGTTTGTGGTGTTTGTGGTATTTGTGGTATTTGTGGTGTTTGTGGTGTCTGTGGTATTTGTGGTATTTGTGGTATTTGTGGTGTTTGTGGTGTTTGTGGTGTTTGTGGTGTTCGTGGTGTTTGTGGTGTCTGTGGTGTTTGTGGTATTTGTGGTGTTTGTGGTGTTTGTGGTGTTTGTGGTGTCTGTGGTGTTTGTGGTGTTTGTGGTATTTGTGGTGTTTGTGGTGTTTGTGGTGTTTGTGGTATTTGTGGTGTTTGTGGTGTTTATGGTGTTTGTGGTGTTTGTGGTGTTTGTGGTGTTCGTGGTGTTTGTGGTGTCTGTGGTGTTTGTGGTATTTGTGGTGTTTGTGGTGTTTGTGGTGTTTGTGGTGTTTGTGGTGTCTGTGGTGTTTGTGGTGTTTGTGGTATTTGTGGTGTTTGTGGTGTTTGTGGTGTTTGTGGTGTCTGTGGTGTTTGTGGTGTTGGTGGTGTCTGTGGTGTTTGTGGTGTGTGTGGTGTTTGTGGTGTTTGTGGTGTTCGTGGTATTTGTGGTATTTGTGGTATTTGTGGTGTTTGTGGTGTTTGTGGTATTTGTGGTGTTTGTGGTGTTTGTGGTGTTTGTGGTGTCTGTGGTGTTTGTGGTATTTGTGGTGTTTGTGGTGTTTGTGGTGTTTGTGGTATTTGTGGTGTTTGTGGTGTTTGTGGTGTTTGTGGTGTTTGTGGTGTCTGTGGTGTTTGTGGTATTTGTGGTGTTTGTGGTGTTTGTGGTGTCTGTGGTGTTTGTGGTATTTGTGGTGTTTGTGGTGTTTGTGGTGTTTGTGGTGTTTGTGGTGTTTGTGGTGTCTGTGGTGTTTGTGGTATTTGTGGTGTTTGTGGTGTTTGTGGTATTTGTGGTGTTTGTGGTGTTTGTGGTGTTTGTGGTGTTTCTGGTGTTTGTGGTGTTTGTGGTGTTTCTGGTGTTTGTGGTGTTTGTGGTGTTTGTGGTGTTTGTGGTGTTTGTGGTATTTGTGGTGTTTGTGGTGTTTGTGGTATTTGTGGTGTTTGTGGTGTTTGTGGTGTTTGTGGTATTTGTGGTGTTTGTGGTATTTGTGGTGTTTGTGGTGTTTGTGGTGTTTGTGGTATTTGTGGTGTTTGTGGTATTTGTGGTATTTGTGGTGTTTGTGGTATTTGTGGTGTTTGTGGTATTTGTGGTATTTGTGGTGTTTGTGGTATTTGTGGTATTTGTGGTGTTTGTGGTATTTGTGGTGTTTGTGGTATTTGTGGTGTTTGTGGTGTTTGTGGTGTTTGTGGTGTTTGTGGTATTTGTGGTGTTTGTGGTATTTGTGGTGTTTGTGGTGTTTGTGGTGTTTGTGGTATTTGTGGTGTTTGTGGTGTTTGTGGTATTTGTGGTGTTTGTGGTGTTTGTGGTATTTGTGGTATTTGTGGTGTTTGTGGTGTTTGTGGTGTTTGTGGTGTTTGTGGTGTTTGTGGTGTTTGTGGTGTTTGTGGTGTTTGTGGTGTTTGTGGTGTTTGTGGTGTTTGTGGTATTTGTGGTATTTGTGGTGTTTGTGGTGTTTGTGGTGTTTGTGGTATTTGTGGTGTTTGTGGTGTTTGTGGTGTTTGTGGTGTTTGTGGTGTTTGTGGTATTTGTGGTGTTTGTGGTGTTTGTGGTATTTGTGGTGTTTGTGGTGTTTGTGGTGTTTGTGGTGTCTGTGGTGTTTGTGGTGTGTGTGGTATTTGTGGTATTTGTGGTGTTTGTGGTGTTTGTGGTGTCTGTGGTGTTTGTGGTGTTCGTGGTGTTTGTGGTGTCTGTGGTGTTTGTGGTGTGTGTGGTGTTTGTGATGTTCGTGGTGTTTGTGGTGTCTGTGGTGTTTGTGGTGTTTGTGGTGTTTGTGGTGTTTGTGGTGTTCGTGGTGTTTGTGGTGTCTGTGGTGTTTGTGGTGTGTGTGGTATTTGTGGTGTGTGTGGTATTTGTGGTGTTTGTGGTATTTGTGGTGTTTGTGGTGTTTGTGGTGTTTGTGGTGTTTGTGGTATTTGTGGTGTTTGTGGTGTTTGTGGTATTTGTGGTGTTTGTGGTGTTTGTGGTGTTTGTGGTATTTGTGGTGTTTGTGGTGTTTGTGGTATTTGTGGTGTTTGTGGTGTTTGTGGTATTTGTGGTGTTTGTGGTGTTTGTGGTGTTTGTGGTGTTTGTGGTGTCTGTGGTGTTTGTGGTGTGTGTGGTATTTGTGGTATTTGTGGTGTTTGTGGTGTTTGTGGTGTCTGTGGTGTTTGTGGTGTTCGTGGTGTTTGTGGTGTCTGAGGTGTTTGTGGTGTGTGTGGTGTTTGTGGTGTTCGTGGTGTTTGTGGTGTCTGTGGTGTTTGTGGTGTTTGTGGTGTTTGTGGTGTGTGTGGTGTTTGTGGTGTTCGTGGTGTTTGTGGTGTCTGTGGTGTTTGTGGTGTGTGTGGTATTTGTGGTGTTTGTGGTATTTGTGGTGTTTGTGGTGTTTGTGGTGTTTGTGGTGTTTGTGGTGTCTGTGGTGTTTGTGGTGTTTGTGGTGTGTGTGGTGTTTGTGGTGTTCGTGGTGTTTGTGGTGTTCGTGGTGTTTGTGGTATTTGTGGTATTTGTGGTGTTTGTGGTGTTTGTGGTGTTCGTGGTGTTTGTGGTATTTGTGGTGTTTGTGGTGTTTGTGGTGTTTGTGGTGTGTGTGGTGTTTGTGGTGTTCGTGGTGTTTGTGGTGTTTGTGGTGTCTGTGGTGTTTGTGGTGTGTGTGGTATTTGTGGTATTTGTGGTGTTTGTGGTATTTGTGGTGTTCGTGGCGTTTGTGGTGTCTGTGGTGTTTGTGGTGTTCGTGGTGTTTGTGGTGTTTGTGATGTTTGTGGTGTGTGTGGTGTTTGTGGTGTTCGTGGTGTTTGTGGTCTGTGTGGTGTTTGTGGTATTTGTGGTGTTTGTGGTGTTTGTGGTGTGTGTGGTGTTTGTGGTGTCTGTGGTGTTTGTGGTGTTCGTGGTGTTTGTGGTGTCTGTGGTGTTTGTGGTGTTCGTGGTGTTTGTGGTGTTTGTGATGTTTGTGGTGTGTGTGGTGTTTGTGGTGTTCGTGGTGTTTGTGGTGTGTGTGGTGTTTGTGGTGTTTGTGGTGTTTGTGGTGTCTGTGGTGTTTGTGGTGTGTGTGGTATTTGTGGTATTTGTGGTGTTTGTGGTGTTTGTGGTGTTTGTGGTGTGTGTGGTGTTTGTGGTGTTCGTGGTGTTTGTGGTGTTTGTGATGTTTGTGGTGTGTGTGGTGTTTGTGGTGTTTGTGGTGTGTGTGGTATTTGTGGTGTTTGTGGTGTTTGTGGTATTTGTGGTGTTTGTGGTGTTTGTGGTGTCTGTGGTGTTTGTGGTGTGTGTGGTATTTGTGGTGTTTGTGGTGTTTGTGGTGTTTGTGGTGTGTGTGGTGTTTGTGGTGTTCGTGGTGTTTGTGGTGTTTGTGATGTTTGTGGTGTGTGTGGTGTTTGTGGTGTTCGTGGTGTTTGTGGTGTCTGTGGTGTTTGTGGTGTGTGTGGTGTTTGTGGTATTTGTGGTGTTTGTGGTGTTTGTGGTGTTTGTGGTGTCTGTGGTGTTTGTGGTGTGTGTGGTATTTGTGGTATTTGTGGTATTTGTGGTGTTTGTGGTGTTTGTGGTGTTTGTGGTATTTGTGGTATTTGTGGTGTTTGTGGTGTTTGTGGTGTTTGTGGTGTTTGTGGTATTTGTGGTATTTGTGGTGTTTGTGGTGTTGTGGTATTTGTGGTGTGTGTGGTATTTGTGGTGTTTGTGGTATTTGTGGTATTTGTGGTATTTGTGGTGTTTGTGGTGTTTGTGGTATTTGTGGTATTTGTGGTATTTGTGGTGTTTGTGGTGTTGTGGTATTTGTGGTGTGTGTGGTATTTGTGGTGTCTGTGGTGTTTGTGGTGTCTGTGGTGTTTGTGGTGTGTGTGGTATTTGTGGTGTTTGTGGTGTTTGTGGTGTTTGTGGTGTTTGTGGTATTTGTGGTATTTGTGGTGTTTGTGGTGTTTGTGGTGTTTGTGGTGTTTGTGGTGTTTGTGGTGTTTGTGGTGTTTGTTGTATTTGTGGTGTGTGTGGTATTTGTGGTGTCTGTGGTGTTTGTGGTGTCTGTGGTGTTTGTGGTGTGTGTGGTATTTGTGGTGTCTGTGGTGTTTGTGGTGTTGTGGTATTTGTGGTGTGTGTGGTATTTGTGGTGTCTGTGGTGTTTGTGGTGTTGTGGTATTTGTGGTGTGTGTGGTATTTGTGGTGTCTGTGGTGTTTGTGGTGTCTGTGGTGTTTGTGGTGTGTGTGGTATTTGTGGTGTTTGTGGTGTTTGTGGTGTTTGTGGTATTTGTGGTGTTTGTGGTGTTTGTAGTGTTTGTGGTGTTTGTGGTGTTTGTGGTGTTTGTGGTGTTTGTGGTGTTTGTGGTGTTTGTGGTGTTTGTGGTATTTGTGGTGTTTGTGGTATTTGTGGTATTTGTGGTGTTTGTGGTGTTTGTGGTATTTGTGGTATTTGTGGTGTTTGTGGTGTTTGTGGTGTTTGTGGTATTTGTGGTATTTGTGGTGTTTGTGGTGTTTGTGGTGTTTGTGGTGTTTGTGGTGTTTGTGGTGTTTGTGGTATTTGTGGTATTTGTGGTGTTTGTGGTGTTTGTGGTATTTGTGGTGTTTGTGGTATTTGTGGTATTTGTGGTATTTGTGGTGTTTGTGGTGTTTGTGGTATTTGTGGTCTTTGTGGTGTTTGTGGTATTTGTGGTGTTTGTGGTGTTTGTGGTATTTGTGGTATTTGTGGTATTTGTGGTGTTTGTGGTGTTTGTGGTGTTTGTGGTATTTGTGGTGTTTGTGGTATTTGTGGTATTTGTGGTGTTTGTGGTATTTGTGGTATTTGTGGTATTTGTGGTATTTGTGGTGTTTGTGGTGTTTGTGGTATTTGTGGTGTTTGTGGTGTTTGTGGTATTTGTGGTGTTGTGGTGTTTGTGGTATTTGTGGTGTTTGTGGTGTTTGTGGTGTTTGTGGTGTTTGTGGTGTTTGTGGTATTTGTGGTGTTTGTGGTGTTGTGGTGTTTGTGGTATTTGTGGTGTTTGTGGTGTCTGTGGTATTTGTGGTGTTTGTGGTATTTGTGGTATTTGTGGTGTGTGTGGTGTTTGTGGTGTTTGTGGTATTTGTGGTATTTGTGGTATTTGTGGTATTTGTGGTATTTGTGGTGTGTGTGGTATTTGTGGTATTTGTGGTTTTTGTGGTATTTGTGGTGTTTGTGGTGTTTGTGGTGTGTGTGGTGTTTGTGGTATTTGTGGTATTTGTGGTTTTTGTGGTATTTGTGGTATTTGTGGTATTTGTGGTGTGTGTGGTGTTTGTGGTATTTGTGGTATTTGTGGTTTTTGTGGTATTTGTGGTATTTGTGGTATTTGTGGTATTTGTGGTGTGTGTGGTATTTGTGGTGTGTGTGGTTTTTGTGGTATTTGTGGTATTTGTGGTATTTGTGGTGTGTGTGGTATTTGTGGTATTTGTGGTATTTGTGGTGTTTGTGGTGTTTGTGGTGTTTGTGGTATTTGTGGTGTTTGTGGTGTTTGTGGTGTTTGTGGTATTTGTGGTGTGTGTGGTATTTGTGGTGTTTGTGGTATTTGTGGTATTTGTGGTGTTTGTGGTGTTTGTGGTATTTGTGGTATTTGTGGTGTTTGTGGTGTTTGTGGTGTTTGTGGTATTTGTGGTGTTTGTGGTGTTTGTGGTATTTGTGGTGTGTGTGGTATTTGTGGTGTTTGTGGTGTTTGTGGTATTTGTGGTATTTGTGGTGTTTGTGGTATTTGTGGTATTTGTGGTATTTGTGGTATTTGTGGTGTTTGTGGTGTTTGTGGTATTTGTGGTGTTTGTGGTGTTTGTGGTATTTGTGGTGTTGTGGTGTTTGTGGTATTTGTGGTGTTTGTGGTGTTTGTGGTGTTTGTGGTGTTTGTGGTGTTTGTGGTATTTGTGGTGTTTGTGGTGTTGTGGTGTTTGTGGTATTTGTGGTGTTTGTGGTGTCTGTGGTATTTGTGGTGTTTGTGGTATTTGTGGTATTTGTGGTGTGTGTGGTGTTTGTGGTGTTTGTGGTATTTGTGGTATTTGTGGTATTTGTGGTATTTGTGGTATTTGTGGTGTGTGTGGTATTTGTGGTATTTGTGGTTTTTGTGGTATTTGTGGTGTTTGTGGTGTTTGTGGTGTGTGTGGTGTTTGTGGTATTTGTGGTATTTGTGGTTTTTGTGGTATTTGTGGTATTTGTGGTATTTGTGGTGTGTGTGGTGTTTGTGGTATTTGTGGTATTTGTGGTTTTTGTGGTATTTGTGGTATTTGTGGTATTTGTGGTATTTGTGGTGTGTGTGGTATTTGTGGTGTGTGTGGTGTTTGTGGTATTTGTGGTATTTGTGGTATTTGTGGTGTGTGTGGTATTTGTGGTATTTGTGGTATTTGTGGTGTTTGTGGTGTTTGTGGTGTTTGTGGTATTTGTGGTGTTTGTGGTGTTTGTGGTGTTTGTGGTATTTGTGGTGTGTGTGGTATTTGTGGTGTTTGTGGTATTTGTGGTATTTGTGGTGTTTGTGGTGTTTGTGGTATTTGTGGTATTTGTGGTATTTGTGGTGTTTGTGGTGTTTGTGGTATTTGTGGTGTTTGTGGTATTTGTGGTATTTGTGGTATTTGTGGTGTTTGTGGTGTTTGTGGTATTTGTGGTCTTTGTGGTGTTTGTGGTATTTGTGGTGTTTGTGGTGTTTGTGGTATTTGTGGTATTTGTGGTATTTGTGGTGTTTGTGGTGTTTGTGGTGTTTGTGGTATTTGTGGTGTTTGTGGTATTTGTGGTATTTGTGGTGTTTGTGGTATTTGTGGTATTTGTGGTATTTGTGGTATTTGTGGTGTTTGTGGTGTTTGTGGTATTTGTGGTGTTTGTGGTGTTTGTGGTATTTGTGGTGTTGTGGTGTTTGTGGTATTTGTGGTGTTTGTGGTGTTTGTGGTGTTTGTGGTGTTTGTGGTGTTTGTGGTATTTGTGGTGTTTGTGGTGTTGTGGTGTTTGTGGTATTTGTGGTGTTTGTGGTGTCTGTGGTATTTGTGGTGTTTGTGGTATTTGTGGTATTTGTGGTGTGTGTGGTGTTTGTGGTGTTTGTGGTATTTGTGGTATTTGTGGTATTTGTGGTATTTGTGGTATTTGTGGTGTGTGTGGTATTTGTGGTATTTGTGGTTTTTGTGGTATTTGTGGTGTTTGTGGTGTTTGTGGTGTGTGTGGTGTTTGTGGTATTTGTGGTATTTGTGGTTTTTGTGGTATTTGTGGTATTTGTGGTATTTGTGGTGTGTGTGGTGTTTGTGGTATTTGTGGTATTTGTGGTTTTTGTGGTATTTGTGGTATTTGTGGTATTTGTGGTATTTGTGGTGTGTGTGGTATTTGTGGTGTGTGTGGTTTTTGTGGTATTTGTGGTATTTGTGGTATTTGTGGTGTGTGTGGTATTTGTGGTATTTGTGGTATTTGTGGTGTTTGTGGTGTTTGTGGTGTTTGTGGTATTTGTGGTGTTTGTGGTGTTTGTGGTGTTTGTGGTATTTGTGGTGTGTGTGGTATTTGTGGTGTTTGTGGTATTTGTGGTATTTGTGGTGTTTGTGGTGTTTGTGGTATTTGTGGTATTTGTGGTGTTTGTGGTGTTTGTGGTGTTTGTGGTATTTGTGGTGTTTGTGGTGTTTGTGGTATTTGTGGTGTGTGTGGTATTTGTGGTGTTTGTGGTGTTTGTGGTATTTGTGGTGTTTGTGGTATTTGTGGTGTTTGTGGTGTTTGTGGTATTTGTGGTGTTTGTGGTATTTGTGGTGTTTGTGGTGTTTGTGGTATTTGTGGTGTTTGTGGTATTTGTGGTGTTTGTGGTGTTTGTGGTATTTGTGGTGTTTGTGGTATTTGTGGTATTTGTGGTGTTTGTGGTATTTGTGGTGTTTGTGGTATTTGTGGTATTTGTGGTGTTTGTGGTATTTGTGGTGTGTGTGGTATTTGTGGTATTTGTGGTGTTTGTGGTATTTGTGGTGTTTGTGGTATTTGTGGTGTTTGTGGTGTTTGTGGTATTTGTGGTGTGTGTGGTATTTGTGGTATTTGTGGTGTTTGTGGTATTTGTGATGTGTGTGGTATTTGTGGTGTTTGTGGTGTTTGTGGTATTTGTGGTGTGTGTGGTATTTGTGGTATTTGTGGTGTTTGTGGTATTTGTGGTGTTTGTGGTATTTGTGGTGTTTGTGGTGTTTGTGGTATTTGTGATGTGTGTGGTATTTGTGGTATTTGTGGTATTTGTGGTGTGTTTGGTATTTGTGGTATTTGTGGTGTTTGTGGTATTTGTTGTGTGTGTGGTGTTTGTGGTGTGTGTGGTATTTGTGGTATTTGTGGTATTTGTGGTGTCTGTGGTGTTTGTGGTGTTTGTGGTGTTTGTGGTGTGTGTGGTATTTGTGGTATTTGTGGTATTTGTGGTGTTTGTGGTGTGTGTGGTGTTTGTGGTGTTTGTGGTGTGTGTGGTATTTGTGGTATTTGTGGTATTTGTGGTGTTTGTGGTGTTTGTGGTGTGTGTGGTGTTTGTGGTATTTGTGGTATTTGTGGTATTTGTGGTGTTTGTGGTGTGTGTGGTGTTTGTGGTGTTTGTGGTGTGTGTGGTATTTGTGGTATTTGTGGTATTTGTGGTATTTGTGGTGTCTGTGGTGTTTGTGGTGTTTGTGGTGTTTGTGGTATTTGTGGTGTGTGTGGTATTTGTGGTGTCTGTGGTGTTTGTGGTGTCTGTGGTGTTTGTGGTGTGTGTGGTATTTGTGGTGTCTGTGGTGTTTGTGGTGTTGTGGTATTTGTGGTGTGTGTGGTATTTGTGGTGTCTGTGGTGTTTGTGGTGTTGTGGTATTTGTGGTGTGTGTGGTATTTGTGGTGTCTGTGGTGTTTGTGGTGTCTGTGGTGTTTGTGGTGTGTGTGGTATTTGTGGTGTTTGTGGTGTTTGTGGTGTTTGTGGTATTTGTGGTGTTTGTGGTGTTTGTAGTGTTTGTGGTGTTTGTGGTGTTTGTGGTGTTTGTGGTATTTGTGGTGTTTGTGGTGTTTGTGGTGTTTGTGGTGTTTGTGGTGTTTGTGGTATTTGTGGTGTTTGTGGTATTTGTGGTATTTGTGGTGTTTGTGGTGTTTGTGGTATTTGTGGTATTTGTGGTGTTTGTGGTGTTTGTGGTGTTTGTGGTATTTGTGGTATTTGTGGTGTTTGTGGTGTTTGTGGTGTTTGTGGTGTTTGTGGTGTTTGTGGTGTTTGTGGTGTTTGTGGTATTTGTGGTATTTGTGGTGTTTGTGGTGTTTGTGGTATTTGTGGTGTTTGTGGTATTTGTGGTATTTGTGGTATTTGTGGTATTTGTGGTGTTTGTGGTGTTTGTGGTATTTGTGGTGTTTGTGGTGTTTGTGGTATTTGTGGTGTTTGTGGTGTTTGTGGTATTTGTGGTATTTGTGGTATTTGTGGTATTTGTGGTGTTTGTGGTGTTTGTGGTGTTTGTGGTATTTGTGGTGTTTGTGGTATTTGTGGTATTTGTGGTGTTTGTGGTATTTGTGGTATTTGTGGTATTTGTGGTATTTGTGGTATTTGTGGTGTTTGTGGTGTTTGTGGTATTTGTGGTGTTGTGGTGTTTGTGGTGTTTGTGGTGTTTGTGGTGTTTGTGGTGTTTGTGGTGTTTGTGGTATTTGTGGTGTTTGTGGTGTTGTGGTGTTTGTGGTATTTGTGGTGTTTGTGGTGTCTGTGGTATTTGTGGTGTTTGTGGTATTTGTGGTATTTGTGGTGTGTGTGGTGTTTGTGGTATTTGTGGTATTTGTGGTATTTGTGGTATTTGTGGTATTTGTGGTGTGTGTGGTATTGTGGTGGTATTTGTGGTTTTTGTGGTATTTGTGGTGTTTGTGGTGTTTGTGGTGTGTGTGGTGTTTGTGGTATTTGTGGTATTTGTGGTTTTTGTGGTATTTGTGGTGTGTGTGGTGTTTGTGGTATTTGTGGTGTTGTGGTATTTGTGGTATTTGTGGTATTTGTGGTGTGTGTGGTGTTTGTGTTATTTGTGGTATTTGTGGTTTTTGTGGTATTTGTGGTATTTGTGGTATTTGTGGTATTTGTGGTGTGTGTGGTATTTGTGGTGTGTGTGGTTTTTGTGGTATTTGTGGTATTTGTGGTATTTGTGGTATTTGTGGTATTTGTGGTGTGTGTGGTATTTGTGGTATTTGTGGTATTTGTGGTATTTGTGGTGTTTGTGGTGTTTGTGGTGTTGTGGTTTTGTGGTGTTTGTGGTGTTTGTGGTGTTTGTGGTATTTGTGTGGTGTGTGGTATTGTGGTGTTTGTGGTATTTGTGGTATTTGTGGTGTTTGTGGTGTTTGTGGTATTTGTGGTATTTGTGGTGTTTGTGGTGTTTGTGGTGTTTGTGGTATTTGTGGTGTTTGTGGTGTTTGTGGTATTTGTGGTGTGTGTGGTATTTGTGGTGTTTGTGGTGTTTGTGGTATTTGTGGTGTTTGTGGTATTTGTGGTGTTTGTGGTGTTTGTGGTATTTGTGGTGTTTGTGGTATTTGTGGTGTTTGTGGTATTTGTGGTGTTTGTGGTATTTGTGGTGTTTGTGGTGTTTGTGGTATTTGTGGTGTTTGTGGTATTTGTGGTATTTGTGGTGTTTGTGGTGTTTGTGGTGTTTGTGGTGTTTGTGGTGTTTGTGGTGTTGTGTGGTGTTTGTGGTGTGTTGTGGTGTTTGTGGTATTTGTGGTGTTTGTGGTATTTGTGGTATTTGTGGTGTTTGTGGTGTTTGTGGTGTTTGTGGTATTTGTGGTGTTTGTGGTGTTTGTGGTGTTGTGGTTGTGGTATTTGTGGTATTTGTGGTGTTTGTGGTGTTTGTGGTGTTTGTGGTGTTTGTGGTGTTTGTGGTGTTTGTGGTGTTTGTGGTATTTGTGGTGTTTGTGGTGTTTGTGGTGTTTGTGGTGTGGTGTTGTGGTATTTGTGGTATTTGTGGTATTTGTGGTTTTGTGGTGTTTGTGGTGTTTGTGTGGGTGTTTGTGGTGTTTGTGGTATTTGTGGTGTTTGTGGTGTTTTGTGGTATTTGTGGTATTTGTGGTATTTGTGGTATTTGTGGTGTTTGTGGTGTTTGTGGTGTTTGTGGTATTTGTGGTGTTTGTGGTATTTGTGGTATTTGTGGTGTTTGTGGTATTTGTGGTATTTGTGGTATTTGTGGTATTTGTGGTGTTTGTGGTGTTTGTGGTGTTTGTGGTGTTTGTGGTGTTGTGGTGTTTGTGGTGTTTGTGGTGTTTGTGGTGTTTGTGGTGTTTGTGGTGTTTGTGGTATTTGTGGTGTTTGTGGTGTGGTGTTGTGGTATTTGTGGTGTTTGTGGTGTTGTGGTATTGTGGTGTTTGTGGTATTTGTGGTATTTGTGGTGTGTGTGGTGTTTGTGGTGTTTGTGGTATTTGTGGTATTTGTGGTATTTGTGGTATTTGTGGTGTTTGTGGTCTTGTGGTATTTGTGGTTTTGTGGTATTTGTGGTGTTTGTGGTGTTTGTGGTGTGTGTGGTGTTTGTGGTATTTGTGGTATTTGTGGTTTTGTGGTATTTGTGGTGTGTGGTGTGTGTGGTATTTGTGGTGTTTGTGGTATTTGTGGTATTTGTGGTATTTGTGGTGTGTGTGGTGTTTGTGGTATTTGTGGTATTTGTGGTTTTTGTGGTATTTGTGGTATTTGTGGTATTTGTGGTATTTGTGGTGTGTGTGGTATTTGTGGGTGTGTGGTATTTGTGGTATTTGTGGTATTTGTGGTATTTGTGGTATTTGTGGTGTGTGTGGTATTTGTGGTATTTGTGGTATTTGTGGTATTTGTGGTGTTTGTGGTGTTTGTGGTGTTGTGGTATTTGTGGTGTTTGTGGTGTTTGTGGTGTTTGTGGTATTTGTGGTGTGTGTGGTATTTGTGGTGTTTGTGGTATTTGTGGTATTTGTGGTGTTTGTGGTGTTTGTGGTATTTGTGGTATTTGTGGTGTTTGTGGTGTTTGTGGTGTTTGTGGTATTTGTGGTGTTTGTGGTGTTTGTGGTATTTGTGGTGTGTGTGGTATTTGTGGTGTTTGTGGTGTTTGTGGTATTTGTGGTGTTTGTGGTATTTGTGGTGTTTGTGGTGTTTGTGGTTTTGTGGTGTTTGTGGTATTTGTGGTGTGTGTGGTATTTGTGGTGTTTGTGGTATTTGTGGTGTTGTGGTGTTTGTGGTATTTGTGGTGTTTGTGGTATTTGTGGTATTTGTGGTGTTTGTGGTATTTGTGGTGTTTGTGGTATTTGTGGTATTTGTGGTGTTTGTGGTATTTGTGGTGTGTGGTATTTGTGGTATTTGTGGTGTTTGTGGTATTTGTGGTGTTTGTGGTATTTGTGGTGTTTGTGGTGTTTGTGGTATTTGTGGTGTGTGTGGTATTTGTGGTATTTGTGGTGTTTGTGGTATTTGTGATGTGTGTGGTATTTGTGGTGTTTGTGGTGTTTGTGGTATTTGTGGTGTGTGTGGTATTTGTGGTATTTGTGGTGTTTGTGGTATTTGTGGTGTTTGTGGTATTTGTGGTGTTTGTGGTGTTTGTGGTATTTGTGATGTGTGTGGTATTTGTGGTATTTGTGGTATTTGTGGTATTTGTGGTGTGTTTGGTATTTGTGGTATTTGTGGTGTTTGTGGTATTTGTTGTGTGTGTGGTGTTTGTGGTGTGTGTGGTATTTGTGGTATTTGTGGTATTTGTGGTGTCTGTGGTGTTTGTGGTGTTTGTGGTGTTTGTGGTGTGTGTGGTATTTGTGGTATTTGTGGTATTTGTGGTGTTTGTGGTGTGTGTGGTGTTGTGGTGTTTGTGGTGTGTGTGGTATTTGTGGTATTTGTGGTATTTGTGGTGTTTGTGGTGTTTGTGGTGTGTGTGGTGTTTGTGGTATTTGTGGTATTTGTGGTATTTGTGGTGTTGTGGTGTGTGTGGTGTTTGTGGTGTTTGTGGTGTGTGTGGTATTTGTGGTATTTGTGGTATTTGTGGTATTTGTGGTATTTGTGGTATTTGTGGTGTCTGTGGTGTTTGTGGTGTTTGTGGTGTTTGTGGTGTGTGTGGTATTTGTGGTATTTGTGGTATTTGTGGTGTTTGTGGTGTTTGTGGTGTGTGTGGTGTTGTGGTGTTTGTGGTATTTGTGGTATTTGTGGTATTTGTGGTGTGTGTGGTATTTGTGGTATTTGTGGTGTTTGTGGTATTTGTGGTATTTGTGGTATTTGTGGTGTTTGTGGTATTTGTGGTATTTGTGGTATTTGTGGTGTTTGTGGTATTTGTGGTATTTGTGGTATTTGTGGTGTTTGTGGTGTGTATGGTATTTGTGGTATTTGTGGTGTTTGTGGTATTTGTGGTATTTGTGGTATTTGTGGTGTGTGTGGTATTTGTGGTATTTGTGGTGTGTGTGGTATTTGTGGTATTTGTGGTGTTTGTGGTATTTGTGGTATTTGTGGTGTTTGTGGTATTTGTGGTGTGTGTGGTATTTGTGGTATTTGTGGTGTTTGTGGTATTTGTGGTATTTGTGGTATTTGTGGTATTTGTGGTGTGTGTGGTATTTGTGGTATTTGTGGTGTGTGTGGTATTGTGGTGTTTGTGGTATTTGTGGTGTTTGTGGTATTTGTGGTGTTTGTGGTATTTGTGGTATTTGTGGTATTTGTGGTGTTTGTGGTGTGTGTGGTATTTGTGGT
>NC_136337.1:979394-1005592 GCF_964198595.1 Lampetra fluviatilis | reverse complement strand
TCGTGGAATTTGTGGTCTTTGTGGTGTTTGTTGGTATTTGTGGTGTTGTGTATTTGTGGTCACTTGTGGTGTTGTGGTTATTTGTGGTATTTGTAGTATTGTGGTAGTTTGTGGTATGGTGGTATTGTGGTGTTTGTGGTATTGTGGTGTAGTCGAGTATATTGTGGTATTTTGTGGTGCTTTGTGAGTGTTTGTGGTATTAGTAGGTATTTGTGGTATTGAGGTATTGTGGTATTTGTGGTATTTGTTGGTATTTGTGGTATTTGTGGTAGTTTGTGGTATTTGTGGTATTTGTGGTGTTTGTGGTATTTGTGGTATTTGTGGTGTTTGTGGTATTTGTGGTATTTGTGGTGTTTGTGGTATTTGTGGTGTTTGTGGTATTTGTGGTATTTGTGGTGTTTGTGGTATTTGTGGTATTTGTGGTGTTTGTGGTATTTGTGGTATTTGTGGTGTTTGTGGTATTTGTGGTATTTGTGGTGATTTGTGGTATTTGTGGTGTTTGTGGTATTTGTGGTATTTGTGGTATTTGTGGTATTTGTGGTATTTTGTGGTGTTTGTGGTATTTGTGGTATTTGTGGTATTTGTGGTGTTTGTGGTATTTGTGGTGTTTGTGGTATTTGTGGTATTTGTGGTGTTTGTGGTATTTGTGGTATTTGTGGTATTTGTGGTGTTTGTGGTATTGTGGTATTTGTGGTGTTTGTGGTATTTGTGGTGTTTGTGGTATTTGTGGTATTTGTGGTGTTTGTGGTATTTGTGGTGTTTGTGGTGTTTGTGGTGTTTGTGGTGTTTGTGGTATTTGTGGTGTGTGTGGTGTTTGTGGTATTTGTGGTGTTTGTGGTATTTGTGGTGTTTGTGGTATTTGTGGTATTTGTGGTATTTGTGGTGTTTGTGGTATTTGTGGTATTTGTGGTATTTGTGGTGTTTGTGGTATTTGTGGTATTTGTGGTGTTTGTGGTGTTTGTGGTGTTTGTGGTGTTTGTGGTATTTGTGGTATTTGTGGTGTTTGTGGTGTTTGTGGTGTTTGTGGTATTTGTGGTATTTGTGGTGTTTGTGGTATTTGTGGTGTTTGTGGTATTTGTGGTGTTTGTGGTATTTGTGGTATTTGTGGTGTTTGTGGTGTTTGTGGTGTTTGTGGTATTTGTGGTATTTGTGGTGTTTGTGGTATTTGTGGTATTTGTGGTGTTTGTGGTGTTTGTGGTGTTTGTGGTATTTGTGGTATTTGTGGTGTTTGTGGTATTTGTGGTATTTGTGGTGTTTGTGGTATTTGTGGTATTTGTGGTATTTGTGGTATTTGTGGTGTTTGTGGTGTTTGTGGTTTTTGTGGTATTTGTGGTATTTGTGGTGTTTGTGGTATTTGTGGTATTTGTGGTGTGTGTGGTATTTGTGGTATTTGTGGTATTTGTGGTATTTGTGGTATTTGTGGTGTGTGTGGTATTTGTGGTATTTGTGGTATTTGTGGTATTTGTGGTGTGTGTGGTATTTGTGGTATTTGTGGTATTTGTGGTGTTTGTGGTATTTGTGGTATTTGTGGTGTGTGTGGTATTTGTGGTATTTGTGGTTTTTGTGGTGTGTGTGGTATTTGTGGTGTTTGTGGTATTTGTGGTGTTTGTGGTATTTGTGGTGTGTGTGGTATTTGTGGTGTTTGTGGTATTTGTGGTATTTGTGGTATTTGTGGTATTTGTGGTGTGTGTCGGATTTGTGGTGTGTGTGGTATTTGTGGTGTGTGTGGTATTTGTGGTGTGTGTGGTATTTGTGGTGTTTGTGGTATTTGTGGTATTTGTGGTATTTGTGGTATTTGTGGTGTTTGTGGTGTTCACGATGTTTAGGCCACGCGATGTTCGGTTTGTACTGCAACGTTAACTATTTTAGTTTGTATTTATGCATAACGTGCATATTGTTATTCAACATCGTTATGTCGTGAAGTACACGGAAAATCGAACTCGTTTAATGATCTCGTGTGTCTTTATCGGTTGTAATATTTGTGTAATCAACTGAAATTGAATATTGGATGCACAGTAACGCTTGAACACATTACGATGTTACTTAGCACAATAATTACGGGTGGAGGGTAGGGAACCCTTTGCACACGTCGTATCCGAAAAACATTTTACATGTTTTGTTTTAGGTGTGGAATTATGTAGCTTATAGTATGAATAATATGCATATATATGTTACACACACATATATACAAATAAAGGCACGTACGCTAATTAAGGGCCGGTAAGTTTATACTGTTTATATATATTGGAGATCGTGAGCTTGAACAGGTAAGAGACACCCGTTGGATATACTCGGAAAAGTCGATTATCCCGTACTAATGACGCGTGAGTCATTTTCCTGTATTTTTAAAAATGAATTCCAAATAAAATCGGAATCACGTCACAGGCGTGTGCGTGTTTATTCACAAATTACAATTCCCCCCCGCCCGCCCCGTACACTTTCGCCGCTTCTCTGCCGTGTCAACAACAACACAATAAGATAATGACATTAGCGGGCTGTCTTGTTCATTCATTCATTCACCAAAACATCGAGTTGCCAGCGTCGGCCAGCCAACTCACGGCATCAACGCGCCTGCCACGTGCGGGCTGTCGGCTGCAGCAACGTCCACGTAGACTGCCATCGCACGCGAGGACGCGCTCTGATCACATTTGCGTGTTCGACGTTGCGATGCACATCGGGGCTTGCGAGCCCCGAGTGGTCGACGGGGCTTTGTGTCGAGCGATCTTGGTCGCGTCCTTTGCGAATGTCACTTTGCTACGGGGTGTAGCTGCGTCTCTCTCTCTCTCTCTCCACGCACACGTTACCATCAGTGCAACCCCTGTCGTGCGCGGTGTGCACGTCCACGTTCCTGCGTAGCGACCCCGCGTCTGCACGCAAGTGCAGTGTCAATAGAGACACAGGGTTTGATGAAACAAAGTACACTGTGACTTACGTTGCCCGTGCTCAATTTGTGTTTTAGATTATTAACCTTCTGGAAAAGATAAAAAAGATTGTGGCCGTGTCTCGCTACCCCCCCAGAAAGGGCATCTCGCACCCCCAGGTGAAGAAGATGAACCCCTGATCTAAAGTATCACCGACCGCCACGCACTATGTAGATGTTGTTGTTGTTAAAGATTGGATTATTAAGCCGTGAGTGACCTGGTAAAAGTGCGCGCATTAGGCGCATCGCATGTCACCCATGTAAGCATTTTGTGTGTACGCACACGCATGCGTATGGCCGCGTGTGATGAAAACAATTTAACATAACATCAGCGTAAAGCTGCGTGTGTGTGTGTTTTCAATATCGCGAATGGGGAGCGGTGGCGCAGTTGTTAGCGCACTTCGCCACGAACTCAGATTCCGGAGTTCGAGTCACGATCACGGGCCAACCTAACAACCAACATTGACGGATGAAATCATTATCGGATTTGAAGCTTTCGTGACTGCAGGAATCCATACTCTGTGGTTCTTTCGGCAAAGTCACGTGAATATAAAAATAACATAAAGCACGACGTTTCGGGTGCAACACAAGCGTCCGTCATCAGGTGGGATCACTCACAAATGAGCGCCTGGTGCGGTGTGTAGTAAACATCGCCACTGGGGAGACAAAGGCGGCCGGGCGTGGTGCTAGCCACCCACCCCCTCGCGTGCCGTGCCGGCCTTAATAGGTGCTCGCTAACAGCACTTGTCCCTATCAAGGCTATACAGGGGACCTTTGTATTTGTTTGTCTTTGTAATATTGCGCGATACAGCATGGAGTATGTGAACCATCGGCGCGCGAGTTTATTTCCACAGGCAGAAAAAGGCAAAGATCCTCCGTATAGCCTTTAACAGACTATTGAGGCAAGTGCTGTTAGCGAGCACCAATTTATATATTTAGCGAATGCTCTAACACGCGACTCGCCGCAATCAAAACAAAAGATATTGAGGCCCGGCACAGCACACGAGGGAGTAGGTACCCAGCAAACACCACGCCCGGCCGCCTTTGTCTCCCCAGTTCTGATGTGTTTTATTTTTATTACACACCGCACTAGGTACTCATTCCTATTGGCAATGGTCCACTGCCCGAAACGTCGCCTATTAAACGCGTCATTCCTATCCCGGCCAGCGTGTTGTGGGCGAATGTTGTTGTCGTTGTTGTTGTTTGTGCTGCCCCACTTGTGCACCACGTGGTCTGCAGGTACTGCGCGTGCCGTGAATGATTGCCGTTACACAACATGAATAGGATGTTAATTGAACGTCTTGCTTTTAATGATCCTCTCGTTGTACCGATCCGACATTTCGCTATTATCAGAGTGTTTTTATTATTATTATCATTATTTATGAAAGATCATTGTTTCTTTTTTATTTAAAAGCGAGAGAAAATAGATTACTCTCCCGCGGTGAGCTCTCATCAAATTCACTGCCAGATGGAAGTCTCCCAGATGTGATGACCCATCGCGCCTCCCTTTCTCACACTTCGCCGTTTTCACTTTCATAACCCCGTAGGGGCCGTCCATAAATGACGTCACGCACCTAGGGCGGGAGGGGGGGGTCAGACATTTGTGACGATGTGTGACGAGGGGGTTTGAGCGGCCCCTTTCACCCCGCCCGCCGGCACGCAGCTCGCGAATCGTCCAACGATGCAGGAACGTGCCGAGTCATTCAGAGACGTCGATGATGATTTTGGGGCTTCCTGAGGGGTGGGGGGAATATTTGAACTGCCCAGAGGATTAAAAAAAAACACCTAAATGTTGTCGTCAATTCTATCTCCAACTACGTCCTGAAAAATTCGCATTGACGTATTGCCCGAATGTATTTTGACGGCTCTCTTAGACGCGAGTTCTTCGGGAATTGCCGATGTGTTTTTTTTTGCACTGTGCATAAGGGGCCGTCCATAAATGACGTCACGCACCTGGGGGGGGGGGGGTCAGACATTTGTGACGATGTGTGACGAGGGAGGGGGGTTGAGAAATGTGACGTCACATCAAAATGCGCAACTTTAAATAAATATAGACAACACGTTCTACTTAATTAAATATACTTTTAAATAAATGTTTTCTCCTACAACATCAGAGTGCAGCGGCACATTAAATACGCACTACAATGACAATGGTTTTAAGCGATTTGAAGCATGTTTTATTTTCAAAATGAAAATATGGTTTTTTGGGGGGGGGGGGCAGATGTCATATTTGAGGGGGGGTCTGACTTTTTGTGACGCCGTGTGACGAAGGGGGGGGGGGGTCAAAAATCGTCCAAAATCGCGTGACGTCATTTATGGACGGCCCCTTGGGCCGTTGTCCATGGTGCAGGTCGATTAGTTTCAAAGACAATGGGGCAACATTATTATAACACCATAAAATGAACTTAATCACGACGTTTCGGGTGCAACACAAGCGTCCGTCATCAGGTGGGAAAGCACGGCCTGCTGCTGCTGAGGCAGACTGTTTTAAAAGGTTTGAAATGGGTGTAGCCCAAGGGTTATAAAGAAGTGGCCGGGGCTAGTGATGTTAATGTGAGAAATTAGCATGTAACTGTAAGATAGGAGGAGAGCGGCCTTCTCGACGAGGGCACGGAAGTGGCTATGTTAATGGGAGAGATTAGCATGATGTTAATGTGAGAAGTTAGAGGGCACGGAAATGGCTATGTTAATGTGAGAGATTAGCGTGATGTTAATGTGAGAGATAAGCGTGTAACTGTGAGAAAGGAGAGCGGCCTCCTCAACGAGGGCACGGAAGTGGCTATGTTAATGTGAGAGATATTATAATACTGTGTAACAAAAAAAAATGTTCCTGGGTAGTAAGTGTTATTTTCTAATTGTTTATGCCTCAAAAGTATAGATAATGGCTATTTATTCCCCAGAAATTTTTCTTTTGTGAGCAGGACATTGATGTTTTGAAATGTACCGATTTTCAATGAGAAAACGCGGTGTGCATTTGTGTTAGTCCTTCACAATAAAGTCCCGGTCACAAAAGCAAAGTTTGTGGGGAATAATAACAGCCGTTTTTCATAATCAACGATTTTTGGGTTTAGATCGCGTTATTTATAAATGTGTCGTAACCCTCCACCACCCGACACGGCCAATCAGTAAAAAAAAAGTGTCACGTTGACAAAAGACAAATAGTTCACTGCTTTAGCCCACCGGTGTGTTGAAGCGTGAAACCACAACATTTACAATTTGAGTACGACGTTTCGCTGGTAATTGCATCCAGCATCATCGGGCAATTCGCCAGAATGGTGAGGCTCTGCTGTGTCTCCCGTTCTTATATAGAGCAGCAGCAGGGTGACGTCATCATTAACTCATTAACTCATCAGGTGCAAAGAAGGTGTATATCGGATTAATTGTGTATGTGGCAGATGCTATATTGGACAGACAGGGCGTAACGTTAGTGTAAGACTAAAAGAACACCAGAGAAATATTAAACTATCGCAAACACAACTGTCGGCAGTGGCAGAACATGCTTGTCAACAGGGACACTCAATTGATTTTGACAACGTTGAAGTGTTGTGTAAAACTAGTTACTACTGGCAAAGACTAATTAGAGAATCCATTGAGATTGAGAGAAACAGAAATAACTTTAATCGCTCAGACAGCTACAGGCTTAGTGCGGCCTGGAAGCGTATTATTAAATAAGATGCATTACAATTCCTTATAAGGGAAACAAGCACTAACTGATTATTAATGTAGCATAATCACAATAGAACACATTCCAAATGATTACTAATCTACAACTCGCATCGTAACAATAGCCTTATTACTAATCAAGTATATAATTACAATAACCCCCCCCCTCAAATCTTTGCACCTGATGAGTTAATGAGTTAATGATGACGTCACCCTGCTGCTGCTCTATATAAGAACGGGAGACACAGCAGAGCCTCACCATTCTGGCGAATTGCCCGATGATGCTGGATGCAATTACCAGCGAAACGTCGTACTCAAATTGTAAATGTTGTGGTTTCACGCTTCAACACACCGGTGGGCTAAAGCAGTGAACTATTTGTCTTCTGTCAACGTGACACTTTTTTTTTTACTGATTGGCCGTGTCGGGTGGTGGAGGGTTACGACACATTTATAAATAACGCGATCTAAACCCAAAAATCGTTGATTATGAACAATATTGGTCGCGAAAGCCTACGTGTTAAACAGCCGTTTTCTATACTTTTAAGGCATAAGCAATTATAAAATAACACTTACTACCCAGGAACAAAACTCGCGTCACATCGTGTCATCGGTGCACGGTGCGCTTTGCGTGTTTTCCCACAAGACGATGTCTCCTTACTCATACTCTTTGGTTCATTCGGTAAAGTCACGTAGTTAGAAATAAAATAAAAATTAAACAAATCACGACGTTTCGATTGCAACACAATCACGATGTCTCATCGATGCCTGCTCGCGGCTGGTGCTTCTGGCCGGGCGATTTGACCATCTCAGCACATTGCCCAGACAGCCCTGGGACAGACTCGAACGGTGGGCACGCCGACCGTGCAAATCCAGTCCGGGACGATCTCCCGGCGTGCCACTTGAAACAATGGGGGGGGGGGGGGGCTTGCTTCTTAAAGCCGCCGTCCACCCTCTCACCCACCCCCCACCCACCTTCGTCTCGATCCACCCAGCAAGTAGGATACGCAGTCAGGGGTTCACCGGACCCCCGTGTAGTAGTGGTGGTGGTGGTAGCGGTGGTGGTGGTAGTGGTAGCGGTGGTGGTAGTGGTGGGGGGGGGTAAATTGTGGGGTAACGCGACCTCAACCAAGACGCCCCGGTCACCGTTGGGAGGAGAGCGCAGCGAGACGGAAACTTCCACAGCGAAGTGGCTCGAGTGGTGACGACTCTCTGGGTGACTCTCTGGGTGATCGTGGTTCACGTTGTCGCTCCACTGCTGGATGAGCAGCGTGTGCCCGTGCTAAGTTCTTCCAAGCCGGTCAAAGCGTTGTTCACAATGCGTCGTTGCGTCGTCGCATTATTCGTACTGTAGGATGATGATGGTTGTTGTTGCTGTTCTCTTGACTTCAGTCGTTGTTGCTCTGTAACGTGAAGCAAGAGGCAGCCCTTGTCACACTCGTCACGTGCTCGTCAAGCAAAACATTAAATGCCAAAACGATGTGTACTGAGATGGATATTTCTCACCTCATCCCCCCTCCCCCACTCTACTCAGCTACATAAACTCTTGTCAAAACCATCTCTTTGACATAACTCAGCAACTGTTTTTGCTGTGGTTGTCCACACCTGATGACGGACGCTTGTGTTGCGCCCGAAACGTCGTGATTTAATTCACTTGTTTTCACTTTTTATTTAGTTTTATGATTATTATTTTCACCTACGTGACTTTACCGAAAGAACTAAAAATTGTATGGATCCTTGCAGTCACGAAAACTTCAAATCTAGAATGGATATTTTTATTTATAGATATAGTAGTCTATAATTTGACTAAATATGTCGGCGAAAGAATGGCATTGACAGGAGTACGCATTGAACAATTGGGGCGATTTTAAAAGAACGTTGCTCATGTTTTCTGTATTCGCTAGATATCTATTGTTCTCATTGTTGTTGTTAAACGTCTTCCCAACGTCTTCTTCCGCCATTTCAACCCAACGCAATCTTCATTTAGTTCCACGGAAGAAGAAGAAGAAGAAGAAGAAGAAGAAGAAGAAGAAGAAGAAAACACGTAATCACCTTGTAGCCAGTTACCCAGCTAGTTTTAGTGGCAACGGCCCGCAGAGAAACCCACAACTAACAACAACAACAGAGACTACGCCTGCCGGGGTGGAAAGGAGCCAAGTCAGCAGCCAGCCGGCAAACTCGAACTGTAGATTGGTTTTATTTTTAAAAGTGCAGTAAAATGTGATGGACATTACATGCAAGGCGTGGTCACACAAGAGGGTGGGCGTGGCTGGATGCAGCAATCTTCATGATGAGAGATAAAATCCCACAAACTTCTGTGGAAACGGTGTAAGAAACGCGATGCGCGAGAGAGACAAACACGCGCGCGCAAAAGACAAAGGTCCCACCCCCCTGTAGCCTTTAACACATTGTTGGGGCAAGTGCTGAAGGCCGACGGAACGAGCGGGTTGGAAACACCGCGCCCGGCCGCCTTTGTATCACCCGGTGCTGGATGTGTTATCGCGCTCGCTGCCGCAGGGACTCGTTTGAGGTCGCCGTCGACCCAGGGACGGGACGGAATCTACTCAAAATTAGTTCGCCGCTGTTA
Organism: Lampetra fluviatilis; assembly: GCF_964198595.1. Taxonomy (NCBI): domain Eukaryota; kingdom Metazoa; phylum Chordata; class Hyperoartia; order Petromyzontiformes; family Petromyzontidae; genus Lampetra; species Lampetra fluviatilis. The sequence continues at coordinate 996,425 of NC_136337.1, read as the reverse complement.
TTGGTCGTGAGCGGGGATCGAACTTGGCGTGGGAAGCGGGGATGCGAGTCGGGCGGTGTGTGGAGGGGTGGGCGAGGGATGCGGAGAGGCAGCAGTCGCTGTAGATGTCGGTCACGTGGAGGTGATGAGGTCCTGCAGAGCTCACAGAAGCTGGCAGTGCGCAAGTAGATTCCTGAATCCGTCTGTGCGGAACGTCGAGCGCATTCGACCCCCATCACGCGGGCTTTTGTGATGCCACAGCGGCGAAGCTGCTCTGCCGGCGCCGCACCCGCGATGCCCACACGACGGAGCGGCCTGGCCAACGCTGCTCGTCCCTCACCACCCCCCACATGAACACACGCACACACCCCCACCTGGCCTACAGGTTTTCACCCAAGAGCCCTCCTCGTGGGGAACCTTCTCCACGGTTTTCTGGGGCCAGGAAATTGGCCGAGGCTTCCCCGAGATTAAATGGCGCCGTGAATTAACGTGAAATTACATGGTCACGACGAGGCTACTCAGCCACCGCGGTTAAGACACACAACACAGACGGGATAGCAGTCAGGTAGGGGGCGGAGCCACGAACGGCGGAAAACCAGGGTAAGCGTCTGATTGGCAAGACAAATGTGCCTGTGCACAGCTGCCCAAGCAGCATCCCAGCGGCAGTCCCTTTGATATGGAAACCGGGACGCGGACGGCGCTGCGAGCACCGATGCGAAAGCTGGGACCCGGCAGGCTGGCAATCTGATTGGCCGGGAAGGCCATCGGATCAGCGTCAGGTTTTCTTTGATGTCGAGGACAATAAAAGGCGAGGGGTAGGGAGAGGTAGGCAGTTCGTGTCCAGCACAAGTCAGCGATCGGTCGACTCTACAGCCACTCGAACGTCCGTGTGACGAGTCGCAGTGCAGCGAGGACTGGCTCGCAGGAGCTCCGTACGAGTCGAACTGTGAGTACGAGAGAGAGAGGTGGAGAACAGCGTGCGAATTCCTAGAGAGAGTAAGTCTAAATAGGCGGGATAGATTGGGTTTAGACCGTCGTGGAACAGGTTAGTTGCCCTACTGATTTCGGCTTCGGGCTCCGGGATATTCAGTATCAGGCACGCCGGGAATACACCATTTGTAATCAATAAACAGTTTCGTGTGGTTTCTGCGAATGTGGGGAGAGTGTGTGGTGGCGTGAGTACGCTCGTCGTAACGTGGAGATTGGCGCGTGTATAACTATATTGGGGTGACCATTGCGCAAGAGTCCTACGCGCGCATCCAGTCGAGTGCCGCGACCGTGGTGCCCGAGTCTGGTGCGCGAATCCTGTCGCTAGTTACTCATCATTGTGCGGAGGAGCCGGAAGACGATTAACGTATTTCTTTAATTCCCCAGCATACAGCAACGCTCGTTCTAAAACCAATCCAGAATACCCGCCCCACAGCCCTTTAAATAATCGCCATTACCCACCCTCGGCGGCAACGCGTGTGCGAGTGACGTCACTGCCGTTTGACACCTGACCCCCCGTTCTGCGCGCGCGATTGGTGCGCGTGGTTGTGAGAGCGGAGACGTCGCGTTTGAGTGGCTGCGCCTACACGAGTGTGGGCCGTGGCGTGCAGGGAGTCTCCTACTAACGTTTGTAGGAGTGTGAGTGAGGAGTAAAGGATTCATTCCAGGCAGCCGAGCCCCAGCCACGAGTCATGGCCCACAGACAGGACTCGGAGACGGTGGGGTCGCGGACTCGAGGGGCCGCGGCGCGAGGAGAGGAGCCGGAGAGTGGCAGCCCTCCCCCCGTGCTCTCACACGGGGGAGGAGTCAGGAGGCAGCAGCCCCCCCCCCCCCGAGATCAACACTCCGCCGGGGGAGGACCCGGGGCGCCAGCAGCCTCAACAAGTTGGTGTCGGAAGTGGTACGAACCCTCACATCCCCGCGGGAGAGAGGCGCATTACTCCACGCGATAATAATGTATGTGTTCACCGGCCAGGGGACTCCGTCATGGAAAGCATTTGCCCGCAACATTACAGGGGCTAAACAGCTTACAGCATCTTACGATGCATCTGGATGGGCGGTCCGCTGACTTTGTGGAAGCTCTACCCGCGAACACACAAACCCAGTTAGAAGATTTAATGCGCCGACTCGACCTACGCTTCGGCACGCGTAATGAGAGACAGGCAAAGACGCCCTTAGAGGCGCGCCGCCGCCAACCCGGCGAGCACTTCCGCGATTATGCCGAGGACGTGCGATCGCTAACACGGATAACCCGCCCAGGGTTCGCGACAGTGGTAATTGACGACCTAGCCGCCGACAAGATCCACCGGTATTTAGCTCGCACCGCGTGGTGGCAGCCCAAAGTGGGCAGCGCACGCCTTCCCTTTGACACCCTGGTCGAGCGAGCGCTTGAGTGCAAGGAACTCTCCAGTGAGCGCACGCAACTCCGAGGGTCTGCTCCCAGATGACGAAGAGGAGGAGGAGGAGCTCGCCAGAACGATAAGGGGACGGGCAAGGGAGCCCCCGGGACCCCGTGAGACAACCCTGGGGTGGGTAGCCGGGATACAGTCCGGCATAGGGGACATAGCAGGCCGGATAACCCAAGTTGACGACAAGGTGACCCAAGTACGGGCTCATATGACCACGCTGCAGACTACGGTAGAGACAGTCCAGGCTGAGGTAGGGGGGCTAACTGGACGGGTGGCCCGACTAGAGGCAGAGTCTGGGCAGCGGCGTACTGGGGGGAGAGGGAGTGGGCATGGGGCCCTTTACCGAGCCGCCACCCTACCTGTGTGACCGTTGAGGGCATCTCGTGAGAGACTGTCCTCAGATCCCCCGTGCTAGACATGCGCCAGGGTTAAACTCCAACGCCCCCTAGAGAGTGGACCAACTAGGGGTGCAATCGACGCGGTCCCGACACAAATAGACGATAATGAGAATAATGGTAAGCGACTGACCTCTACACAGATCCCAGCAACAACACGCAAGAGCACGGTGACTCTTGGCGACTGGCTGCGGGAGCTGGTGGCGGGAATCAAGGGGCCCACGTCGCTGGTGGAAGGGCAGGTCAACGGGCAGAGTACCCGGATCCTGTTGGACACGGGGGCGGTGGCCTCGCTCATGAGCGCGGCGCACTGCAGCGTGATTGGGGTCGATGTGAGCCGCCTGCAGGCCTCGGACCACGCGCTGCACACGGCGAGCGGGGCCGGGATGGGAGTACTGGGGAGGGTCACCCTGGAGGTCCGCATAGGACGCCAGGTGTGCACCCAGGAGTTCTATGTCTCGGGTGTGTTGTGCCATGAATGTATTGCAGGTACCGACCTCCTGGAAAAGTTGGGGCTCAACGTGCAGCCCCGCCAGCGATGCGCCACCATGGAGGGCAGCGGGGAGCGGATTCCATTCCTGGGACGAGAGCCGATTCGCCCCCTCTTCGCACTCGTGGCCGCCACCCTGGTGACGGCCGTCACCATCGGGCCGCTCGCCGAGATGCTGGTGCCAGTGGCAACACCCTCCACCAACCCCGCGCACCGGCCGTCGGGCGAGGTAATGCTAACTCCTCACAAGGAGCTGGCGGAACGATTCGGGGTTGTAGGGTCAGCCACACTGGTAAACGCAGATGGGGGCCGATTGTTTATATGGGTATTTAACCCCCACAGTACCCCGGCAATGCTGCGATGGTGCACCACGGTAGCCACCATACACCCCCTGCACGCGCGCCACTCTAACGACTCGGTGTTTGCACTCTGGGCTGAGGACCCCGGTCGCCCCGAGGACAACCAGGACCTGGCCTGGCGAGTCGGCCCGACTCCCCGAGCCGAGGTCGTCCCCCTGCTCGACGTGTCACATATACCTTGGGCAGATTTACCTAAGGGGGAGGCCGATCAGCTGCGCGGTTTAGTGCGGGAGTACGCCGACGTGTTCAGTGAACACAACTCGGATGTGGGTCGGACGGACCTCGTTAAGCACCAAATTGACACCGGTGCAGCCCAACCCATCAAACTCCCCGGAGTACCGAGTGAGCGCACCCGAACAGGCCCAGATCAAAGAGGCGGTCGGGGACATGCTCTGCGGTAACATAATCCAGCCCTCAGCAAGCCCCTGGTCTGCCCCGGTGGTACTAGTGACAAAAAAAGATGGGTCAACTCGGTTTTGCGTTGATTACCGAAAATTGAACGCAGTCACCCTCGGCGACGCCTTCCCCATACCCCGCATCGACGACACCTTTGACAGCCTCGCCGGGGCGCGGTATTTTTCCACCCTCGATCTCGCGTCTGGGTACTGGCAGGTGGAGATGGCAGAGGAGGATCGGCCAAAAGCCGCATTTACCACCCCAATAGGACTATTCAAGTTTCGAGTACTCCCGTTCGGACTCACCAACGCACCCGCGACATTCCAGCGGTTGATGGAGTTGGTGATGCGGGGCTTGCAGAGGGAACAGTGCCTGATTTACCTGGATGACGTGATAGTGTTCAGTCGATCTCTGTCTGAGCACTGGTCCAGGTTACGGGAGGTGTTCCAGCGACTGTGAGCGGCCCATCTCAAGCTCAAGCCGCGTAAGTATTACCTTGCACAGCGCGAGGTGGGGTACCTCGGGCACCGCGTCAGCGAGGCAGGGGTGCACACCGATCTGGAGAAGGTACGCGCCGTAGTAGATTGGCCAAGGAACCTGACGGAGATCATGTCATTTTTGGGGCTCGCTACCTATTATCGTCGATTTGTAAAGGGATTCAGCGACATTTCACGCCCCCTCACCCAACTCACTTCCCCTAAGAACCCCTATCAGTGGACGGAGGCCTGCCAGACGGCCTTCACCACCCTCAATGACCACCTCACCCACACCCCCACCCTGGCTTTCCCCAATTTCGCCACCGATTTTATTTTGGACACCGACGCCTGCAACAGTGGGTTGGGCGCGGTGTTGTCACAGGTGCAGGACGGGACGGAACGGGTCATCGCGTACGCCAGCTGGACCCTGAGCGGGTCCGAACTGAACTATTGCGTGACCCGTCAGGACCTGTACGCCGTGATTTTCGCGTGTAAGCAGTTCCGGCCGTATTTGTACGGCAGGAAATGTCGCGTGGGGACTGACCATTATGCCCTGCAGTTTCTCCTCACATTCAAGGAACCGCGGGGGCAGATGGCCCGGTGGCTGGCGCAGCTGCAGGAGATCAACCTGCAAATCGAGTACTGGGCTGGGCGAACGCACACAAACGCGGAAACCTTGTCGAGGCGACCCGCGGTGCGTGCCGAGACGAGGGCGAAGGAGGCCTGCCCGTGCTTTCTCTGGTTAGCTGCGGGGGTATTCTTCCAGCACGGCGCCAAAAAACTCCCGACGTGAAACTGGGCCACACCCCCCCCCCCCTCACAATTGAGGCACGACCCCCCTGATCACGACAGGGCCTGGGACTCGGCAATACTTTTTCCCCCCGGGGTCTTAGGAAGAAGAAAGCAAGAGACGCATCTTCTCGTTGAGTCCGCTGCAGTGGCCTTGAGGGCCGCGTGCTTGAAGCTCGATAGGCAGCTGGCTTGAATTAGAAGTTTTGGCAATTCCCTAGGCTGGTTGCTGTGCGTGCAGTGTGCGTGAGGAGGGCTGTGTGTCTGTGTGTGTGTCTGTGTGGGCCTCCCCTAGATCGACTCAGCCTCAAATGAGTACCTGGTTGCGGTGTGTAAACATCGCCACTGGGGAGACAAAGGCGGCCGGGCGTGGTGCTGGCCACCCACCTCCTCGTGTGCCGTTTTGGCCTTCATAGGTGCACTTGCCCCGACGGTCTGTTCAGGTTATACAGGGGATCTTTGACTGTATGGGTGGGGAGCGGTGGTGTAGCGGTTAGCCCGCTGCGCTACGAACCCGGCGACCCGAGTTCGATTCACCGCTCACGACCAATGAACGGTGGCGATGATTTCAACCGGTCCTGGGCCTCCCCTAGGTCGAATCAGCCTCAAATGAGTACCTGGTTGCGGTGTGTAAACATCGCCACTGGGGAGACAAAGGCGGCCGGGCGTGGTGCTGGCCACCCACCCCCTCGTGTGCCACAGTCCCGGCCTTCATAGGCGCTGCTGCTCGCTACTAACTGCACTTGCCCCGACAGACTGTCACAGGCTGCACGTGGAGATCTTTATCTTTGCAGAGGATGTACGTCGTGGGTCAATGAATCGGTGCCACACGTTGCAACAGAGGCGATGGGCGCGTCAGTCCGGTGATTCATCGCGAGCAGAGGCGATTGTTTGTTCGGGATTCAAGCTGCGTCGTTCCGAAAAGTGTTGCCGGCATAGCGGGAGAGGGACCGAGAGAGCGAGAGAGACTTTTTGACTTTTAAACAAGTTTTATTGCCGCCAGCAGCAACAGCACTGGACGTGAACATGAGGGTGCCGTCCACGCTGGTACAGAGAGGGGCTTTTCCAGCTTCCCAGCGTTCGAGGAAGACGTGCACATCAGCGACATGTGTGTGGTACATGGCGTGCTCCAGCCAAAGCCGCGCCTTGAGCAGGCCCCTGAACACTGGAAGCCACAGAGCAGCCGTCAGTGTCACCTTGCAGCATCTTTTTCCTCGTTCTGTACACCACCAACTTCGCCTGAGCACAGGCGAAGTTGGCGAGGTCATGGCGCTTGTTGGGACGCAGACTCCAAATATACAGAAGCAGGCATCGCCAGGGTTGGTTTCGAACCCACGACCTCCTGCGTACCTGGCGAGGTAGTCAACATCTCCTAGCCACCGCGGTGATGATGAGAGAGAGAGACGCAGACTCCAAATATACAGAAGCAGGCATCAGGGTTGGGTTCGAACCCACGACCTCCTGCGTACCTAGCGAGGTAGTCAACATCCTCTAGCCACCGCGGTGCTGTCGGCTGGGCGCCTCGATCCCTGCAGCCCTCGAGAGTCCCCGAGATGAGCGTGACACCGCCCGGGAAGGTAATTGGGCAGGTGAGCTGCAACTCTCGTCTCGTCCGATGATCGCTTAATTACCCGCAGCCACGATGCCACCCCGACTGAACATTGAGCGGCAATTAAATTAATTGCAGTGACAGCAGTAGGCGAAGGGGGGTGGAGGCGGCTATTAAGGTAAGTGTCCACGGGTAAGTTTGTAATCAAGAATCGTACCTGTGGGTAACTGCCCCCCCCCCCACCGCTACGCACGTGTACGAGACGATTTGCTGCATTCTCAAATGCACAGCTACTGGTTGGAATAGAGACTGGGAATGGCAGACAGAACCCGCGCCAATAATTCATTGTCCAAGCTCTGACGACCTGTGTGTGTGTTGCAGCTGCAATTGAGGAACGATCTTGATTTGAAGCTTTTGTGACTGCAGGAAGCCATACTCTTTGGTTCTTTCAGTAAAGTCACGTAGAGTAGAAAAATAAAATACAAATAAATCACGACGTTTCGGGCGCCACAAAAGCTTTCCCACCTGATGACGGACCGCTTGTGTTGCGCCCGAAACGTCCTGATTTATTTTATTATTTTATACCTACGTGACTTTAGCGAAAGAACCAAAGAGAATTGAGGAACGGTTTTTCTTTTACTTACCGGTTCGCTTGGTTGGGGTGCAGCGGTGTCCGATTGATTGGAATCAGAATATTGTATTCATACTGCAGGAGGAATCGGATAAGCTATAAAGCTCTTCGTTTCCACAGATGTGCAGTCAGGCACGGGGTAAGAACGTTACAACAACGAACGGTAACACAAACACGATGGTAGTGCAACGTGCAAGAAAGGTAAAAATATCACCCGAACACAAACAAACACAACACCAAACCATCCCCACCCTACCAGGCAAAGCCCACCGAGGTGTTCACGAATTTCTCAGAAGCGACCGTGGCCACAAACGACAGCTCAACAAAGTGGCCACCATCATTTGGGCAATTCATAGCGACCCAAAATAAATCGAAATAATATCAGCGCAACGACGACGACCGCGCACCCCGTCTCGCTCATGGCAGCCGTGAAGACGGACAGAGAGGGCTTCACGTGTCAACACGGATTCAACAACAACAGCAACAGCAAAGTTCCAAGCGAACGTCCTCTCAACACGAGCCCCAAATCCATCCGAACAACCCGCCACACCCAACAGGGCGTCCCCGTGGTCCACGTTGCCCACGCACGTGAGCCCCGAGCCAAATGTCCGGGGCGAAAACGGAAAGTTCGCGCAGCAACGTCCTTGGCGGTGGGCGGCTGCCGAGGGAGCCCGCGTCGTGCTCGGACCGCGCCGGCGGGCCGCGTGCGCCGTGGGCGTTCGGGGTGGCAGCACGGGGACCATTACCCCACACGTACACTGAGCGCATTGGCTAAAGCGTCGTTAACATCATCATCATCATCAGTTGGACACGTAGGAGGCTTTCGCGAGCAATATCATCCATAATATAGTTGTTGGGGGGTTGGATCGCGTAAATATATAAATGCTGTGTCGTTAAACCCGCCACCACCCGACACAGCCAACTCGTAAGGTCGTGTCACGTAAACAGAACGCGCCAATTTGTTACTAGTGTAGTGACATAGAATGGTCACTACTGTGTCGGCCTGTACGAGGGCTCGGGGCCCCAAGGGGGTGCCTGGGGGGTCACGTGCTGGAGGGATCCGGACCTTCCCAGAGGTGGGGGAAGTGAGGCGTGTCCTGGGAAGGGAGGCGTGGCCTGAAGAGAGCCAGCCACGCCGGGGCGGAGCCAGCCACGCCAAACCAGATATAAGCGTGGTGTGAACGCAGAGCGAGGCTGTTGTACTGTACTCCGAAGTGAAGACATCATGGGTCGTCGTCCTGGGCCAGGCAGGCCGTTGCCTGCCTGGTCCAGTCTGTGTCGCGTTCCAGAGTGTTAGTGAGTTGAGGAAGGTGGTCACCACCTCATGTACAGCGTTATGTTACCTACCGTTTAATAAATAGTGTTGCCTCCAAGCTGCGTGTGTGTGCACCTAATTCGAACCTACTACATTTGGCGTCAGAAGTTGTGGAAATATAAATATTGCTAGGTGTTATCCTAGGGAAGTAAAATGGGCACACGAAAAACAAAGACAAAACTCATCTGGACGCCTTCGTACGACGGGGATGGTGTGACGACCATCCTTCGGACAGCCCCGGGGATGGCAGCCCCGGTGACAGAGAGAGAGAGATGGCGCTGCACGCGGAGGGGCGGGACTGGCATCACACCGCTGCTTCGCCGCCATCGGGAACGGAGCGATGGAGCCGCGGGGAGAGGACACCGTCGTCTCTGCGGTGGCTGGCGGGGGGAGGCCCGGGCATGCGGGCCACGCGGTGGGGCCGCCAACTCGGCGGCTGATCGTGGCGCGGTTCCCGCCAAAACGCCGCTCCCGCCAACTCGAGGGCTGGTCGGGGCGCGGTTCCCGCCAAAACGCCGCTCCCGCCAACTCGAGGGCTGGTCGGGGCGCGGTTCCCGCCAACTCGAGGACTAGTCGGGACGCGGTTCCCGCCAAAGCGCCGCTCCTGCTGCCGAAATGCCGCTCCCGCCGACATCAACGCCTGCAGAGGGGGAGTTCCAGCCTTCTGCTCGAGCGCGAGAGGTGGATGGGTTCGCAAGAGCAGGCCGCGTTCACCATGAAAGATTCTTCGGGCCGTTCCAGTGCTCCACCTTGCCGCCCTCCACTATTCACAGTTTGCCAGGCGAGTCGTGACATGACAAGCACCCGGCCCCAAGAAAAATAATAATAACTTCACCCATCTTGCGTGTGCCGGGTTGCGATCGCGGGTGTTTTTTTTACTCGCTGGTTTGCGGTGCGTGTTCGTCCGGTTGTGTGCGTGATAAAGTGACGCGGCGACCATGCGGGTTTCTGCTTGTAACAGTGTTGTTGTTAATTACGGCGTCGAGATCGGTATCTTCTGGGTGTAGTTAATGATTAATTCGTTGTTGGTGTCCCGAGCTCCGTTGATATGCTGTAGGTTGCCGTGTTAACGACTCGTGTTGTTACATCGTTTTGTTGCGAAATCGACATTGTTATTGTGTATACTGTATGGAGTTTCGCTCGTGATTGTCACGTGTAACTGTAAGAAACTTTGATCGTCATTGTTGCCAATGTACAGACCGTATGGAGCTTTGCTTGAAATTGTTAACAGTGTATGGAATGTTGGGTACTTGCTTGTGATTATTTACTATGTACGGATTGTCTGGAGTATTGATTGTGTGTGTTGCCATGTGGGGACTGGATGGAGCATTGTGCCAAATGATTGACTGTACGAACTTCGTATACTGCATATACTGTATTAATCAATTCGGCGATTCTTGGTGTTTGTGTCTAGTTTTTTTGCTCTCAAAATTCGAATGCCCTGAGTCCCATGGTTAATGTTGAAGGGGATTTTGAAATGACAGGTTCGGTCTGTTTCAAACTCACTGGTTGGTTCCTGTCCGTTGTTGCACAGATGATGTCTTTTGTGCGGGAATGCTCCTTGTGTTCTACATGGATCGGGGGTGCGTTTCCGTTAATTGCCGTCAAATTGCGTTGCTCTCTCCACTCGGTTGGTACAGCTGCATGCTGCAATGCGAGTCTCGAAGATGATGTGTACGGATACGGGATGTGAGGTGTACTGTTGTGACCATTGAATATTCGGGATCGTCACAAATTGTGCGTACCTGTTCGGCATTGGATCAGTTCTGTGGGGGATCATAATTCAAATTGTATGTGTTGTGATGGTGTTAAATTGCGATGGTGACATGCTGCCAGGGATTTGGAATTGTGCTGCTGGCTGTCACCTATCTTGGGGCGCAGGTCCTGACCAGGATGGCCCAGTGAGTGTTGCGTGTCTAACATGAACGTTGTGGTCCCGTCATGCTATGGCTGACGGCTTGACCTGACAGCCCGGAGATTGAAACACTCCGTGGTATGTCTAGCCTAGTGGGCTGTGCGCTCACAGGGCTCGGAGAGTGTGGTCCCGTCATGCAATGGCTGACGGCTTGACCTGACAGCCCGGAGATTGAAACACTCCGTGGCATGTCTAGCCTAGTGGGCTGTGCGCGCGGCTCGGAGAGTGTGGTCCCGTCATGCTATGGCTGACGGCTTGACCTGACAGCCCGGAGATTGAAACACTCCGTGGTATGTCTAGCCTAGTGGGCTGTGCGCTCACAGGGCTCGGAGAGTGTGGTCCCGTCATGCAATGGCTGACGGCTTGACCTGACAGCCCGGAGATTGAAACACTCCGTGGCATGTCTAGCCTAATGGGCTGTGCGCTCACATGGCTCGGAGAGTGTGGTCCCGTCATGCTATGGCTGACAGCTTGACCTGACGGCTCGGAGGTTGAGACCCTCCGAGGCGCGTTGAAACAGTGGGCTGGAGATTCGTAAGGTTCAGGTGGAGTAGTCCTGTTACGTTGAGACTGTATCCCTCAGTTGTTAGGGTGCATGTTGTGCAGTGAGTGAACGATGGGTCGTCTCAGCTTGGTCGGCACAGCTATATGCTGCGATGCGAGTCTTGGAGAGAGACTGGGTCGTCTCAGCTCGGTCGGTACAGCTATATGCTGCGATGCGAGTCTTGGAGAGAGACTGGGTCGTCTCAGCTCGGTCGGTACAGCTATATGCTGCGATGCGAGTCTTGGAGAGAGACTGGGTTAAAATCCCACCGATATGGCCAACGCGTGCTGCTGGTTGTGACGCCGCGTCGGAAAGGCGATGGGGTGGTAACATGGAAATTCCCCCCCCGATATGGCCGACGCGTGCTACTGGTTGTGACGCCACGTCGGAAAGGCGGGGGGGTGCTAACGGGTGACTGTCATTGCATGCGTGATTCTAACGGGGGGGGGGGGGGGGGCTGTGCTGGAGCGTAAGTGGGTTAGCCAGTTTTCATGTATATTTGTTGTTAATTCCCCGTTTTCTGTGCGGTTCCCTTTTACCCTCGTCGATTCTGTATATATTACGTGATTGTATTTCTTATCGGTCGCCGGTCATTTATTGATGTTGCTGGTTCGGAGGCACACCTTTTCGATTTTTCACAGTTGTGTTACAGCCGGGGACGGCTGTGTGTTTATACAGGGGGGGGGTGATGTAGTGACATAGAATGGTCACTACTGTGTCGGCCTGTACGAGGGCTGGGGGCCCCAAGGGGGTGCCTGGGGGGTCACGTGCTGGAGGGATCCGGACCTTCCCAGAGGTGGGGGAAGTGAGGCGTGTCCTGGGAAGGGAGGCGTGGCCTGAAGAGAGCCAGCCACGCCGGGCGGAGCCAGCCACGCCAAACCAGATATAAGCGTGATGTGAACGCAGAGCGAGGCTGTTGTACTGTACTTCGAAGTGAAGACATCATGGGTCGTCGTCCTGGGCCAGGCAGGCCGTTGCCTGCCTGGTCCAGTCTGTGTCGCGTTCCAGAGTGTTAGTGAGTTGAGGAAGGTGGTCACCACCTCATGTACAGCGTTATGTTACCTACCGTTTAATAAATAGTGTTGCCTCCAAGCTGCGTGTGTGTGCACCTAATTCGAACCTACTACACTAGTACAGCACTAGTGTATAGTAGTGTAGTGTGTAGTGTAGTGTATAGTTTAGTATACTAGTACAACAACACCGGTGTGACGAGCCATAGACTCGTCACACAGAGACCCATAGACGCATCACACAGAGACCCATAGACGCATCACATAGAGATCCATAGACTCATTACACAGAGAGCCATAGACTCATCACACAGAGACCCATGGACTCATCACACATAGAGCCATAGACTCATTACACAGAGACCCATAGACGCATTACACAGAGACCCATAGACCCATCACACAGAGACCCATAGATCACACAGAGACCCATAGACTCATCACACAGAGACCCATAGACGCATCACATAGAGATCCATAGACTCATTACACAGAGAGCCATAGACTCATCACACAGAGACCCATGGACTCATCACACATAGAGCCATAGACTCATTACACAGAGACCCATAGACGCATTACACAGAGACCCATAGACCCATCACACAGAGACCCATAGATCACACAGAGACCCATAGACTCATCACACAGAGACCCATAGACTCATAACACAGAGAGCCATAGACTCACACAGAGACCCATAGACTCATCACACAGAGACCCATGGACTAATCACATATAGAGCCATAGACTCATTACACAAAGACCCATAGACGCATCACACAGAGACCCATAGACTCATCACATAGAGACTCATAGACTCATTACACAGAGACCCATAGACCCATCACACAGAGACCCATAGATCACACAGAGACCCATAGACTCATAACACAGAGAGCCATAGACTCACACAGAGACCCATAGACGCATCACACAGAGACCCATAGACTCAGCACACAGAGAGCCATAGACTCATCACATAGACACCCATAGACGCATCATACAGAGAGCCATAGATCACACAGAGACCCATAGACTCATCACACAGAGACCTATAGACTCATACATGGACCCATAGACTCATCACAGAGACCCATAGTTTGTTGTCCTCCGATTGGCACGGGTGGCTATGTACGGTGCAAAAGAAGGTCAACATACGGTAGGTACATACAACAACAACAATCACAATCCAGGTACACATGAGTCAGATGGAGAAAGGCAAAAACAAGTCACTAAAATACTAAATGGGTACAAGATGAAGCATAGAAGTACAAATTGCACTCGTACAGCAGATTTGTCAACACCAAGTTCACGCTTAGGCAGGTAAACAACAACAACAACAACAACCCAAGAGCACAACAAGACCGTACCCTGTACTGTCCCTCAATTACATTACACACGTGTACACACACACACGTGTACACACACACACGTGTACACACACACACGTGTACACACACACACGTGTACACACACACACGTGTACACACACACACGTGTACACACACACACGTGTACACACACACACGTGTACACACACACACGTGTACTTAATTTGAATTGTCTCCGTAAACGCAGACTTTGAATTGCTTCGCACGGCACGTCGGCCGTGTGTAGCAATCATCGGGCGCGTACAGCGTGGGACGAGTTCATTTGGACGGGAGGAGGGAGGGGGGCGGTAAATTGGTAAAGGCGGAAAGCCGGAGCGTGGTGGCGGTGTTGGATCGCAAGTGACCTGGAGTGCGGACATCGCGGACTAAGACGATCAAAGCAAACCCGGAGATTAAAACAAAATATCTCTACCCGGCACACCAGATCCATTCGCTCATGGCCCACGACTATTAAACCCACGAGGTGCAGCAACCCGGGCACGCCACCACCCCCGCGTAACCCCGAGGATGAGGTCGTCGGAGAATAACGCCGGGACGGACCCTGCGCGCGGAGAGGAACCCTGGGACCATGCACAGCGGACCACCGTTTGGCGCTCGGTCCGCATTCGATGGCCGTGGATTTTGTTTGTTAATCTGAAAAAAATAACCCCACCCCCTCCCTCTCCCATCATAATTATCCCCTCCACGCGATGCACTGCGTTGTTTCTCCTCTCTCTCTGTGTCTCTCATTCTGCCCCTGCAGGGGTTGCAACGGACCTGGGCAGCGATGGCCGCTGTGATCTATCCAGAGCCTCTGTGGATTCCCTTCTGAAATAATAATAACGCATGGGGAATGGGGGAGATGTTCTGAGAAGAGGCGAGAGGGGGGCGGGGTACGGTGATGGTGGTGGCTTTTGGAAGGAGGAGCAGGAGGAGGGGGGGGGCTGATGAGAAGACGCGGTGGGTGGGTGGGTGGCTATAGGGGGTGGGGGACGGTGGGATTGTGAGAAGCAGCAGTGCCGTGATTATTCTGTCATTTTTTATTACAGCAGCACGCAGCAGCAGCAGCAGCACGCTGCAGCGATTTTACTGTGCGCCTGCTGCTGCTGCCGCTGCTGCCGCCGCCTTTTTCCCCCTAAATTATGTTTTGCTCCGCCATGCAGGCCCCCAATCTCTCCCCTGCCCCCCCCTCCTCCTCCTCCTGCACCCCCCACCATCACCACCACCATCACCATCATCATCACTACCACCACCATCACCACCATCACCACCATCGTCACCATCTCCATCACCACCATCACCACCATCACCACCATCACCATCACCACCATCACCACCATCACCACCACCATCACCACCATCACCACCACCATCACCACCACCATCACCACCATCGTCGTCTTTCTTATGGAACGTCGCTCGCTCGGTCCAATCTCGTGTGGGGTC
Organism: Lampetra fluviatilis; assembly: GCF_964198595.1. Lineage (NCBI taxonomy): Eukaryota > Metazoa > Chordata > Hyperoartia > Petromyzontiformes > Petromyzontidae > Lampetra > Lampetra fluviatilis. Next base: position 981,362 of record NC_136337.1, on the reverse strand, counting down.
CCCCACTCACCCCCACCCCCCACCCCCACCCCTCCCCCCACCCCTCCTCTCTCTTTCTACCTCCGCGGCTCTCCGTGCTGCCGTTGTTTATTTATTTATTTAGTATCCCATCGCGTCCGCGTCTCTGCGCGCCGCTATCATCGTACCGACGAATTCGCCACCACAAGCACCCCCCACCAACCCCCCCACCAACCCCCCCACCACCACTCCTACCACCACGAACCACCACCCCTACCACCCCCCCACCACAAACCACCACCCCCACCACCCCCCCCACCACCACCCCCACCAACCCCCCCACCACAAACCACCACCCCCACCACCCCCCACCAACCCCCCCACCACCACAAACCACCACCCCCACCACCACAAACCACCACCCCTACCACCACCACCGCCACCACCACAAACCACCACCACCACCCCCACCAACCCCCCCACCACAAACCACCACCCCCACCACCCCCCCACCACCACCCCCACCAACCCCCCCACCACAAACCACCACCCCCACCACCCCCACCACCCCCCCACCACCACCCCCACCACCACCCCCACCAACCCCCCCACCACAAACCACCACCCCCACCACCCCCCCCACCACCACCGCCACCACCACAAACCACCACCCCCACCACCACAGACCACCACCCCTACCACCACCACCGCCACCACCACAAACCACCACCCCCACCACCCCCCCACCACCACCCCCACCAACCCCCCCACCACAAACCACCACCCCTAAAACCATCACCCCCACCAACCCCCACCAACCCCCCCACCAACCCCCCACCACCCCCCACCAACCCCCCCACCACCACCACCACGCTCACACAACCCGCCTAAGCCTCCTCCTCTACCCACCTCTTCCACCTCCTCCATGATCCTCGATACTCATCTGTCCCTCCTCGTCAGCCTCCTCCTCCTCCTCCTCTCTCCCTCTTACTCCACCCCCTCCCTCTACCGCCCTCTCCCTCCTCACCCCCCCCACCCATCTTCCTCCCTCTCCCCCATCTCCCCCCCCCACTCCCCCATCTCCCCCCCCATCTCCCTCCCACTTCTCTCCCATCTCTCCCACCCCCCCCCATCTTCCCCCATCTCCCTCCCACCCCCCCCCATCACCCTCCCTCTCCCCCATCTCTCTCCCACCCCCCATCTCCCTCCCACCTCCCCCCCCATCTCCCTCCCACCCCCCCCATCTCCCTCCCACTCCTCCATATCCCCCCCCCCCATCTCCCTCCCCCCCCCATCTCCCTCCCCCCCCCATCTCCCGCCCACTCCATCTCCCCCCCCCCATCTCCCTCCCTCTCCCCATCTCCCTACCACCTCCCCCATCTCCCTCCCCCCCCCATCTCCCTCCCACCCCCCCCCCCATCTTCCCCCATCTCCCTCCCACCCCCCATCTCCTTTCCGCCCTCCCCCATCTCCCTCCCCCCCCCCATCACCCTCCCTCTCCCCCATCTCTTTCCCACCCCCCATCTCCCTCCCACCCCCATCTCCCACTCCCCATCTCCCCTCCACTCACCCATATCCCCCCCCCATCTCCCTTCCCCTCCATCTCCCCCCATCTCCCTCCCACTTCCCCCATCTCCCTCCCCCCCATCTCCCTCCTCCCATCTCCCTCCCACCCCATCTCCCTCCCACCCCCATCTCCATCCTACCCCCCATCTCCCTCCCACCCCCCATCTCCCTCCCACCTCCCCCCCCCCATCTCCCTCCCACCCCCCCCCATCTCCCTCCCACTCCTCCATATCCCCCCTCCCATCTCCCTCCCACCCCCCCATCTCCCTCCCCCCCGCCATCTCCCTCCCACCCCCCATCTCCCGCCCACTCCATCTCCCCCCCCCATCTCCCTCCCTCTCCCCATCTCCCTCCCCCCCATCTCCCTCCCACCCCCCATCTCCCTCTCCCCCCATCTCCCTCCCACCCCCCATCTCCCTCTCCCCCCATCTCCCTCCCACCCCC